>NC_040239.1:600000-900000 GCF_001444195.1 Xiphophorus couchianus
CCTAGGTAGGACAAGTTAATTTCTCATCATATTCAACAAATAAAAGGGGGGTCATAATTTGAATACATAAAAATCTCCCTTTCACAGCTTTAGACACATTTAAAGACACAGAAGGTAGAATCATCTTGATTAAGGGTACTCTATATGAAGAGAGGTTTTTGCTTGGTAGTGTATATGGCCCAAACATGAATGATGAGGACTTCTTTGAGGTGCTTCTTAATCAAATTGCTGAGATGGATTGCCCAAACATACTTATCGGTGGTGATTAACTGGTCTTTATGCCTTCTCATGGACAGATGCCCTCCCCAAAACACCCAGTTTAAAATCTCTAGGGCAGTAAGAAATATACTAGAGGAACTGGATTTAATAGACATATGGAGGCATTTCAACCCCTTAACAAAAAGCTTCACCTTTCACTCATTGCCACATTCAACAATGACACGCATTAATTATTTATTTATTTCGAATCATTTGGTCCACTTTGTGGAAGAGTCAGGGATAGGAATTATTTCCCTCTCTGACCATACTCCCGTTAGGCTAGCGATGCAACCTCCCAGACCACTGGATCGCACCGCTTCATGGAGGTTAAGTAGATTGCTGCTGCTAAATGAAGACAAAAGATTTACAAAAATTGCTACAAGAGCAGATAGACTTATTTAGAACTCAATGACAATAATAATACTGACCCCAGGTTGGTATGGGATGCTTATAAGGCATATATGCGGGGGATAATAATATCATATTCCAGTCGTAAGAGGAAAGAACGATTAGCAGAACAAAATAAAACTGAAAATAAAATTTAAAAACTTGAAGAGGAATATATTGTATCTAAACCATTTAAAATTGTAGGGGAACTAAAAACAGCTCGGGCTTCACTATCCGACATAATAAAGAAAGCTGAAGAGGATATATTATTTGCACAGCAAAATAATATATTTTAGCAAAAATTCTTCAAACACGGCAACAAACCAAACAAATTTTTTGACAAGATTAGTAAACAAAACCCCTGGCACAAACTTTATAGCCTCAATTCAGGACGAAAACGGCCATTGTCATATGGATAACATAAATGAATGCTTCAAACATTTTTATGAAAAATTGTACTGTTCCGAAGTAAAAAAAAAAAAGATTCTCTAGAACATGAACTGCTGGATAACCTAGATATGCTCAGTTGGCACCAGAACAGGCAAACTTATTAGAAGGACCTATAACAACTCTAGAAATTGAAAAGGCCATCTCTTCTCTCCAATTTGGTAAAGCCCAGGTGCTGATGGATATTGTTAAGAAAAAATGATTAATTTTAGTGCTTAATACAGTTTTCTGTTGAGCATTTGGGAATTCAGCTGAATAAGCAGGCATCGGACAAGCAGGGCCCTTTTCCTCCCCCACAGACAGAGCAATAAAATTTACATTCAAATGGGGAGAACTAAGGAAGTTTGGGGGGAAGAGACTTCAGAGGTGTCTGTGAAATCTCATCTTAGGACGTTTGGCGCCAGGGATCTTCCCGTATCAGACGGAGATGAGCACGAAGTGGTCCGCCCTTTTACTTAGACAAAAACCAGACACCTTTGCCATAATGAGGGGAGTTTCCAAGTTTCTCTGAGTCCCTACGGAGTTTCTAATAGGTCAAAGAACGGAACGCCTTGACTGCATATATTAAATAGGGAAACACCTCTTTAGTTTAAAATTCCAGGTTAGCGCAAAAAGAGAGAGAGAGCGGCAGCTATTTTTGCCTTTTTTTGTCTTTGTTTTATGTTTGTTTGTCTTCCCCTTGTGTTTCTTTATTTTTATGAGAAAAATGCATATCTCTGTTCCTCTGCAGCTTTGTTGTCGATTGCTTTGTATGAGATTAAACTCTGTGATCTGTGACGTCAACACGCTTTGTTGTTGTTTCGTTTTAGCAGCACGCCGTCGCTGCACGTCGCCCACGGAGAACATCACTCGCCGAGGATCCCGGGAAAAATTAAAGAGGAAGAAGGAGCCAAACGTTTTGTCCAAAGCTAGCATTAAATTATCCTCTTTTTTTTAACAATATCCTGTTGAATTTTTTTAAAACCTTAAAAGGCAAAATTAGTTGATTAATACAACCGGTCTTTAAAACATTTCTTTAAAAATCTAAACTACCTGATACCATGTATATGGCAAATATTATTGTAGTCCCAAAAAAAGATAAAGACCCAGAACAATGTTCGTTATATCGACCAATCAGCCTGCTTGGTGTAGACATGAAGATTTTATTCAAGATTTTGGCCACTAGATTGGAAAAGGTAGTCTCCAACATAGTCAGTATAGACCAAGCTGGTTTAATAAAAGAGCGTCTGTCATCAAATAATACTGAACGACTTATCAATATTATTCAACACCTTAATCAGACAAATACCAGGCATCACTGTCTCAATGGATGCTGAAAAGGCCTTTGACTGTGTCGTACAGTGACGCAAAAAGTGGGTATGCACTGTATGCAACGCATAGGGGCGATGTACTCGAGAGGTTGCAAAAACGATGTGGGGATTTTTTTTCTAGGCAGCATTTTATGTACTTAACTGTTTGTGTATGAAATGATCAATAACAGAGGAACAGCACTGATTTTTCGCCCCTCCCTTCCTGCCAGCCGTTCACCGCTCCCATACAGGTCGCTTGGGCACGCGTCCCTTCGCGAACTTGCTGAGGCGCGTTTTTCTTTCTTCATTTGAATTTTAGGAATGTACTCGAGAACGCAGAGCTAAAGATGGGGCACAGAAAAAAAAACTCTGGGGCACAAAACAGAAAATGGAAGAGGTGGAGGGATAAAGATGTTTGAGAGACGAAGAAAAGCTTTTCGAAGTGGTAGATAGACAATTGGTAAGTAATGTCACTTGTCGTGAAAACTGGTATAGAGTGGTGAGATCTTCCCAGGTAAACACAGAAAACAGATCATAAAGGCCTGAGAGACAAGTAATCTTGCATTTTGATTTACTGATTATAAAATATGCATTCTTGTATTTTGATTTATTAATGATTACTAAAATAAGGATTTTTGTATTTTGATTTACTGATGATTATACAGAGTTGATGTAATGAGAAGCAGATCAAGAAATGAATAACACGATGAATAAATGGTGAATAGAATTAAACTCAGATGATTATTATAATAAGTTATGTTTGAATTAAATCAGAAAGATGATTATGTTTAATGATTTATGGTAGTCACACAGCATACACAGAATTGCAACTGAAGTAATCATACATTGTATGAAGCATGGTGACGTTGTTCTCAGACTGTGTTATAATTATAGTGGAGGTCAGGGCCAGTCAAGAGTCTGAGCTGAGCGGGAAGGCAGGGGGACTCCAAAGAGGAACTAGAATGTTTTCTTCAAAACCAGATTAAGTGAATCCAGATGGTCAGTGGACAAAACAACAAAAAAGGAGAAGTGAGCAAGGCGTTAACTGCTGTCGGAAGGTTTGGTACTTTCCACGAAGCCATCGAACGTTCGAGAAGTCACTTAAGCCATCACTCCATACACAACTATGGGGTGAGAGAGTATAAAAACCCATGAAAAGAGGAACAAAGTGTACTTAGTCTCCGGTGCTGAAGTCAGTATAGACCAAGCTGGTTTTATAAAAGAGAGTCTGTCATCAGATGCTCTTGTGCTGTGGTGGCGCAGGGGGTTAGCACGCCTCACATTTGGAGGCCTTAGACCCGCGGACATCGCGGGTTCGACTCCTGGTCCCGACGACCTTTGCCGCATGTCCTCCTTCAAAAATGGCGCCGGCTCAGCTGGCTGCCTGCAGATGCAGCTCCCATCGTGTGTGTGTTAATCTGTGTATAAAAAATTCTTGCTGTAACTGCGAAATAATTTCCCTGCTGGGATGAATAAAGTAATTCTTCTTCTTCAAGCCAACAAAAACATGCAGACAGAAGATCAGCAGAGGGCCGCACCCTGGAACCACGGAGGAGCGAAGACTTCACACTGCTACAAGGGGGACAAGATACATCGACCCTCAACCCTGGTTCCTGATTTGACAGCTGCTCTGTGCTCAACCCAAAGATCTCAAGGCTATTGCAACAGACTTGTTGCAGGAAAGACAAAGGTCACTGAGTGATGAAGATCTGAGTGTTCAGAAGACCACAATAAGTTCTGCTTTGCGTCTATTAAGAAGAGGATTTTTGCCATACAAAGACAAAAACTCTAACCAAGGACATTGAAGTTTTCTGTTGCCGAGATCATCGACCATCTGGGTATGAGTTGAACTGCACCCCAAAGTCTCGCTCAGTAAATTAGTGACAGAGTTTAGGGAAAGAATTTAGGAAATAAGGAAGGTGTTTTTTAATAATTTTAATTTCTATTCTTAATTTGTAATCATTGATAATTAACCCGTCTGTCGCTTACCCCTGCTACAAAGCTTGCTTAATAAAGATGCATTAAAATTCTAATAAGATTTGTGGACAGTGAAATTAATTGAGTCATCTATTGTTTTTAGTTCGTCTAATTAGTGTAAAATCCATGAACATGTTTCTAGAAATGTGGTGGCTTCAGAAGTTCCTTTAGTGTTGGTAAAATAATGACTTTGGGGCTTATGTTGAGCCACTAAAAATGATCTAGTTTGTAACAAGTGCACATTGTTGATAGAGAGAGAGCTACAATTAACAAGAGTGGTTATTGAAGTTATGCAGTTGCGAGAGCTACTCAGATGATTGCTTCTTAACTGAAAAGGGTCACAGCTCTTGGATTGTAGGTAGTTAAAGGGTAGACGAGTCTCTCTCCACACCACCTTAGACAGATTATCTCTCCTAGACCTGTCTCAGGGTAAGAGTCGAAGATTTAGAGATTTTCCGGACCCGTTAGACGTAGAGTTGGTCAGTAGACAGTCCATGGGAGTTGTGAGGTTTAGGGTGGGGCTGGCTATTGTGCAATAACACAGTGTACCAACAAGACAGTTATAAATATTCAGGTTAGCTTAAGCTAGCCTAAAATGACAGGTGGTTGTTTTTGTCTCCGCCCCGTATTGAACCAATACAGGACGCAATTTATTCCATATTGCTATAAATGCCTGATAGACACACTTATCAGACACATCTCAACAATAATTGTAATAATAACGACCAAAACAAAACACGGGACATATTAAGGTCAGCTAAATCGTTATTGCGGGACCTAAACAGGACTCCCCAAACCCCCACAGACTGATGCAGTTGTCACGGTCGCTTAGAGAGTGACACTACGCAGCCGTGGTGAGCTGCTATCAACCCGCGTCTTTTTAAAATGTCGCCCGATACTACACCGTCCTTAGAAAAAATACAGACGGAAGTGGGAAGACACACATTCCAGGCTAAACAATTACAGTGACGTTTGAAAGGGGCATTAAAAAAAATATGTGTCGGCGATATTCAGTGGCACACAGTGGGTTGTTTGATATCAGACAGAATGGATCAGGAGAGGAACCGCAGACCCACCAGAACCTAAAGAACCAGACATCAGTCTCTTCATCCCTCAATCATTTCCTGAGACCGAAAAATAATATAAATGGCAATTTAAAGAACAAATCATACAAATAGATTATCCATCCATCCATCTATCCATCCATCCATTTTCTTCCGCTTTATCCGGGGTCGGGTCGCAGGGGTAGCAGCTTCAGAAGGGAGGCCCAGACTTCCCTCTCCTTGGCCACTTCTTCTAGCTCTTCCGGGGGAATCCCAAGGCATTCCCCGGCCAGCCGAGAGACATAGTCCCTCCAGCGTGTCCTGGGTCTTCCCCGGGGCCTCCTCCTGGTGGGACGTGCCCGGAACACCTCACCAGGGAGGCGTCCAGGAGGCATCCTGACCAGATGCCCGAGCCACCTCAACTGGCTCCTCTCAATGTGAAGGAGCAGCGGCTCTACTCTGAGTCCCTCCCGGATGACTGAGCTTCTCACCCTATCTCTAAGGTAGAGCCCAGACACCCTACGGAGGAAACCCATTTCGGCCGCTTGTATCCGCGATCTCGTTCTTTCGGTCATGACCCAAAGCTCGTAACCATAGATAAGGGTGGGAATGTAGATCGACTGGTAAATCGAGAGCTTCGCTTTTTGGCTCAGCTCTCTCTTCACCACGACGGACCGGTACAGCGCCTGCTTGACGGCAGACGCTGCACCAATCCGCCTGTCGATCTCCCGCTCCCTTCTTCCCTCATTCGTGAACAAGATCCCGAGATACTTGAACTCCTCCAAATAGATTAATAATAAATAAATACATTTTGTGTAGAAAACATTAAAAACATTTGTTAGGATTGTGTAGGAAAAACGTTGATATCTTTTATAAATGAAGTTTTGCTAATACAGCTCCGATGACATGTTTGCATACGCCTCAGAAAGTATGTAGTTGTGCCCCTGTGTTTGAAGTACTAAGATTTGGACTTGGAGAAAATGTTATAAACTGGGTAAAACTTCTTTATAAAAAGCCCACAGCATCCGTCTTGACAAATGGCCTCTTGTCTGCACCCTTTGGATTGGGAAGGGGGATGGCGCAGGAAGCCCTGTTTCTCTGCTACTTTTCTCCTTGGCTATAAAGCCACTTGCAATTGCAATTAGACAAAGCAATGATATTAAAGGTATATTAATAGGAACAAAATTGTATAAAATATTATTATACGCTGATATACTTTTAACTTTGACAGACCCTGTGAAACCTATCCCGGGTCTAATTGACCATGTCAACAAATTTGGTAAGATATCTGGATATAAGGTAAATTACGTAAAATCAGAAATAATGCCTTTAAATGCCTGTGACAAGGGAGAACCAGCATTCATCAAGCCATTTCGATGGGATCCTACAGGATTAAAATATCTAGGAATACGCATTACACCTAGAATTAGCCAGCTCTACCCAGAAAACATCAATCCTATGATTATTCATATTAAGGATAAGTTGGTGAAATGGAAGAAGCTCCCCATATCCTTTCTGGGGAGAGTTTACCTTATTAAGATGATAATTTTCCCTAAGTTAATTTATCCAGTGTCTATGTTGGTTTTGTTTATTGACGCTGAAGATTTAGATGGAATCAATAAAGCAATATCAGGATTTATTTGGGCAGGCAGGAAACCTAAAATTAAAACTGAAGTCTTACAACTTCTTAGAACCTCGAGTGGATGGGGTCTGCCCAAGGTTGAGAACTATGTACTGTCTTTACATGCAAGAATTATTTCACTGTGGGCTACCCAAAAACATACTAATCTATGGCTTGAGATCGAGGAAAGTGTTTGTAAACCTTGTCACCCTATAAATATGTTAAACAAAACCGAGAACTCCCACTCATTGTGAGAGATAACTTTCTAATTAATAATACTATTAAGGCATGGGGCATTCTGAGGAAAATGTTATGACAATAAAAAATTTTCATCTTTGACAACATTGGTAGTCAACCCTGATCTGACGGTGCTGGTCCTGATCTTAGGTTTTGGCAAGATGCTGACATTACTACAATACATGATCTAGGTAATAATGGAAAATTCAATACATTTGAGGACTTAACACAATATGACATTGTCTCCAGGGATTTTTATAAATATCTTCAACTAAGGAATTATGTTAAGACAAAAACATAATGTTCCCAGGGGATTATTATTTACCTGAAAAACTATTCTTGATTATCATAAATATGGGAGATTTGTCTGCGACAGACTGGCGACCTGTCCAGGGTGTACCCCGCCTCTCGCCCGGAACGTAGCTGGAGATGGGCACCAGCAACCCTCCCGACCCCATTAGGGACAAGGGTGAACAGAAAATGGATGGATGGATGGATGGGAGATTTGTGTCAAGATTCTACACTGAATTACAAGCCCTAAGGAAAATTATGGAGAATTTAAGATCAACCTGGAACATAACTCTGAAAAGCACAATTGATTCAGAAGAATGGGAAGACATTTTAACTCTGCCTTCCAGAATCTCAGTATGTAACCAATATAAAGAAATGCAATGTAATATTTTACACAATGTATACATATCTCCATATATACATGTAGCAAGTACACACCAGGAAGTTCTCCAAACTGTCCCAAATGTAAAGTAACCACAGGGACTAAAATTCACTGCTTATGGGAGTCTAAAAATAGAGGCATTCTGGAGAGGAGTATGTCGAGAAATGAGCTCTGCTATAGGACAAACACTTCTCCCTAACCCAGTGCTGTGTCTCCTTGGGCTCATACCCAGTCACCTGGATTCCCACAAAGAGAGTGTACAATTCCTATTGATGAGAAAGTCAATAATGCTTAAATGGGTTGGTTGTGATGCCCCTACGATCCAGCTATGGAAAAACGTAACTTCTGAAATTATTGTATTAGAAAGATTGAGATACTGTCTGAATGGAAAATTCTATGTTTTTTAAAAAAGATGGGAACATGTGCTTGAATATTTCAAAATTAAAAGACCAGTAATGTGAACCCGAATGATGTATATCTTTAAGTTTGTATATAAATGGTTACTTTTCTCAAGTAATTGCTGTAACTTATGTACATGCATCCTGTTTTTTGCTTTCTGTATCGGTGTAATAAGTTTTGTCCTGCTATTGTTCTTCCCCCCCCTTTCTGTATAAATTTCAAAATACCTAATAAACATAATATATATATATATATATATTAAAAACTCCCCCATATGATAAGAAACAATTCCTCACTTGAACCTGTGAAACTATAAAGGTAACCCAGATGAACAGTGTGTTTATGGAGCTACAGGAATCCTGCTAAAATTAGGCTGGTGTTTAACCAGCTCACCTGACAGCTGTAGAGCTGTAAATACAGTAATCTGTAATTACTGTACCATATTTTAATAAACTGATCCAGTTCAGTGCAACCGTCAGGCCTAACAAAACCAGCTGTACCTGGTTAAACTGTACAGAGGAAACGATAATATTCATGCATGTTTGCCAACTCAGCTTTACTATGAGTTAGTGAAACAGGTTTGCAGGCGTGTGTGTGGGCGTGTGTGTGTATACCTTGAGGCAGGCTTGTTGAGGGGGCAGGTTGGTGCCTCCTCCCACAGTGCCCACCTCTATAGAGGGCATAGTGCAGCTGATGTACAGGTCCTTCCCTGTTGGTCCTGATGGCTCCATGAGGGTAATGCAGTTACTGCTGCTCACTGACTGGGCCGGATCCTGGCAAACACACATGGAGAGACATGTTTAATGCTTAAGTGTAATAAAATAAAGGAATAAACATGATTAAAAAGAATCTCCTTACCTGCCCACAGGCTATGTAGATGGCAGCCACCAAGTTGGCAGCATGTGCATTAAATCCACCAATGCTACCTGCCATGGCTGAGCCAACCAGGTTCTTACTGATGTTAACTTCTACCAGTGCCTCAGTTGTAGTCTTCAAAACCTGAGGAATGGGAAAAACAGGGAAATTAATTGTGAGACAACCTTCATAGGTGTTTCTGTGTCCTGGAGATCACCATTCATACTGAGCACTGTTAATAGTGAGATATTTCTCCCTGCTGGCACCATATGCTTCCTCTGGATGAGGAATTCATCCAAGAATTTATAATTAAAGGCAATCTGCTGAGCTTTCTTAGATACGTTTTATTATAACATGGTCAACTAAATTTGAGTATATTGTATTATACATCTGGGCAGTGTTGTATAGTAATGAAGTAAAAATACTTCACTACTTTACTTAAGTATATTTTGGAGTACTTCATACTTTCCTTGAGTATGAAAATTTTTGATGACTTTCACTTTTACTTCACTATATTTCCGAACTTAATTGCGTACTTTTACTCCGATACATTTTCAATGTGTGGTTTAGTTACTCGTTACAAAAAAGCGAGAGAGAGAAACGCAAGTGTTTTGATCCCACCTACTGATTAGCAAGTAGGCTACCGAACAAAGTCGGTAGCCTACTTGCCTGGGCTTGTTCATCACCTCCAATGCGAGACTTGCTTTGTGTTTAATAGGAGAAGCGAAACAGGTGTATACCTGTTTCGCTTCTCCTATTAAACACAAAGCAAGTCTCGCAATCAGCAGCAGTCACATGGAGGAGGAGACGGAGACCACAACGACTGCAACTACGTCGGACACGGCTCCAGGGGAACCACCAGCTGGTGATGAGAGCCCCTGGCCTTATTTAAACACAATACACTCTTTCGTGGGTGTTAAAGATTGGTCGTACCGCATGCAGTTTATGTTATTCCTGCCCAAAGATGTTGAAATTCTATCTTACAAAAACTCCCCGTCCAACGTGAAGAAACACATCGAGGTAACTTCTTATGAAATGGTTATAATCCTCCTGTTTCAGTAACTATAGCTTGGTCACTAGGCACTACTGTATTGTGAAACGTTGACCATAAATGAACTTTGTTTGGCATTGTTTCAGTTCCACACGTGGTGGATTTAGCTGAGGCCTAATGTTGACTGTAGCAGGCTACCTAGACTCCTCTGTTCAAGGGGGGACAGAAGCCATAGCGATAGCAATTTAGACTAAATTTAACGAATATAGAAAAGGCATGCAAGTTCAAAACCAGGTTTACAGATGCCAATAAGCTGCATTTCCCTCCCAATTATTTTTTTCTTTTGCATAATGACCAGTTGTGTGCACCACCTACTGACTGTAGCATTGACTGATTCACTGATTTGTGAAGTAGAGTAATCGTAACAGCTCTTTTTCTTCATGTTGGCCGCATTTTCTGTACTATTTATTTTTCTCATTTTCAGCACTGACCTTACTTGAAGGGAAAACTTGAGGCTTACAAAAACTTTGTATTTTCTGTCCTGGAGGGTTTACTAAGAAGCTGGTTCAGTTGTAAAGCAGGTTAAGTTAACCTTGTGCTATAGGTAAAGCACCTAATTTTCTTAACTAAATGATGCCTGCAGGTATATCTATTAGCAGGTTTAATTTTGCCTGCACTTGGTTGGGTACATTATTTTAAGTGTATTTGACAAGTTTACCAAAATATAAAAAATGTCATTCAAACTGCATTTGCTTTATTTTACTTTTTACTTGTACTTTTCATTACATTACTTGAGTACATCCATTTTTACAGTAATTTCCATACTTAAGTACAAGAAGTTTCAGATATTTTAAGACTTTAACTCAAGTAACATTTCAGTCAGTGACTTGGACTTTTACCAAAGTCATATTTTGGAGAGGTACTTATACTTTTACTTGACTCTGAGATTTCAGTACTTTATACAACACTGCATCTGGGGTTCCCCCGGAGGAACTGCCAACAGTGCTGCCTGCTTTGTCCAGATGACAGTGGGTTTGTTGAAGCAGGTGTATGATGGCATCATCAACTCCAACTATATGGCGATAAGCAAACTGCAGGGGGTCTTGATATGAACTTGTATTCTTACTCAGATGGGCCAACAGGAACCTCTCCAGGACCTTCATGCTGTGGGATGTTAGGGCAACAGGCCTACAGACTGACGGGTGAGTTTTCTTTGGTACCGGAACCAGGCAGGATGTCTACCCAACAGGTTGAAGAGATGCTGCAGAATCCTACACAGGGTGGGATGTCTGTTTGTCTGGGGTCAGGAGAAGAGAATGAGGAGTTTGTTCTTGAGCTGAACCTGTTGAACAGAGCTCATTTGCTCTGTCCCTACTTCCATCTGTTTGATCCTCCTTTTGATTGAAGCCTGTAATCTTCTTCATCCCTGTCCACACATCTCTGATATTGTTCTTCTGCAGTTTATTCTCCAGCCTCTTCCTGTACTTCTCCTTGTTGTCTCTAATCCTGACTTTGAACTGTTTCTGTATACTCTTCAATAACTCCTTGTCTTGTTCCCTAAAGGCTCTTTTTTAAACTTGTTTTAAAGTTCCTTTAGGTCACTGGTGATCCAGGGTTTGTTACTCGGGAAGCATCTCACTGTTCTGGTAGGGATGGTGCCGTCCACGCAGAAGTTAATATAGTCAGTCACACACTCAGTCATGGCACTGCTGTCATCTCCATGTGGCTGGCAGAGAGTAGTCCAATCAGTTGCTTCAAACTAGCCTGGAGGGCCTCTTCTGTTTCCTGTGACCATTTCCCAACAGTCATCTTCCTAACAGGCAGCCTCTTCACTAGGGGTTTGTATTCAGAGCAGAGAAAAACACGATTATGGTTCGATTTCCCCAGAGGAGGTTTTGGTTTGGAGACATATGCATCCTTGACATCAGTGTAAAGCAAATCCAAAATCTTGTTTTTCTGGGTGGAACAGCTGACAAAATGGTGAAACATTGGCAGCATAGAAGAGAGCGAGGCATGATAAAAAATCACCAAGTATTGCAGATGCATTATCGGCAACAGTTCAGGGTGGAATTTAAACAACTGTCAAAATAACACTGGTGAACTCTCTTAGTAAATAATATGGTCAGAAACTTACTTCTAAGAGTTCAATGTCTAGGCTACAGAGATGACACTTCACAATAACATGTTCTGGATAACACCATCTGTTGTTCACAAACACCACTAAACCACCTCCCTTTTAAATCTGGTCTGCTGCTCTTAAATCTGTCTGCTCGAATAGTCAGGAAGCTTGGCAGAGAGACATTGGAGTCGGGGATACAATCCCGCAGCCATGTCTCCGTAAAGCACATTAATCTGCATTCCTTGTACTCTGGCTGAGTTCTTGTCAGGGCTTGAAGTTCTTCCATCTTGTTAGCCAACGATCTCACGTTGCCCATTACGATGGATGGTACAGATGGTTTGATCTTCCTCCTCTCTCTCCTTTCTGCTGCTCTGCATCCACAATACCTCCATTTCAACTTCTCTGGGATTTCTCGCTTCAGCTGTGGTATTATTTCAGCTTTTAAATGTTGTTCAGCTGTTCCCTGCTGTATAGGGTTAGGGTTAGTTGGGGTAGGGTTTGTTGCTATAGTTGCGCATCATAACAAAATGGCAAAAATACGAAAGATATTGCCAAAATCAGTCAAAACACAGCATGCAAAACATGAATCAACAGCTGTCCAAAAAAGCTTTTTTCATCCAAAAAAGCAGTAATTAATGTTTGAAAATCAAATTTAAATAGTAAAAAAAAAAATCTCAATGAAAACACAGAACTACTCCAACCTGCTGCCACCCTCAGTGGCACACGCTGTGATTTTATCAGTGAAAGGTCCTACACAGGGGCGGATCTACTGGGGTTGCAGTTGCCACACAACTGGTCCTACACATATCAAATTTTACCTATTTAGCTGGACTGAATTCGACTCTATATAAATAATCTGAACAAATGATAGGAATTTACTGAACTGAAGTAAAGATTGATTTGAAACAAGTTTAAATAGACTTTGGACAAAGCTGTATTTTTTTATATAATTACTTTGAAGATTTTAAGATCATGAAGGTCATTGGATATTTTTATTTAAGGGCGCCCCTCAACATGACCTTGAAGTGAGGGAAGGAATGGAGAGGGAATGGAGAGAGATGGGGAGGACTTATTTTATTTTTTGTTGGCAGCTTTAAAAACAAGATTTATATTAGAGGGGCTACGAAAACTATGGAAATAATTTACTGAACTGTATGCACGTGATGAGAAGAAAGCATAATAAAATGTGAAAGCAAAGTAGAACCTTCATAGCCGTTTGGTATAAAGAGTTAGCAGCACTTGTAGGCCTGACTCCTCTTACCTCTTGGACCACCTTTGCAGAGATGGTAGCTTCACAGACGGCAGACTTGCCCCTGCCTTCGATCCAGTTGATAGCAGCAGGTTTCTTGTCTGTACAGTAGTTCCCACTGACTGCCACTACCTGCAGCTCAGGGAAGTGCTGCTGCAGCCTGCTCAGAGCCTTTTCTGTGCCCTGCAGACAATCAAGTTTTCTATAAAACATAGGTTGCTTATCATGTCAAACATTGCATTTATATAAAGTGATGAATTCAGTTGATATGTTGAAGACTATTTTCTCATGGTTACCTTAGAGATCATATTCATTCCCATAGCATCTCCTGTCCTGCACTGGAAGCGTATGTAAAGATTTCTCCCAGCCAGACCAACCAGCAATTTTTGTAGCCTAGCAAATCTGCCAATAATAAATGCAAAAATCATAAATTATTTGTAGAAGACGAGAAGAAGTGATTACTGGTATTGGTCCTTAAGCACAGTTTATGTAGCGAGTCTGTACAGCTACACCAAGCGGTTTACCTGCTGCTGTTGTCAAAAGCCTCTGTGATGTCCTGAAAGCCATCTGGACTCTCCAGCCAGGCCTTGACCTCAGCAGCCTTGCAGGCAGATGGGAGTCTGACCACAGGACCACGAGTCATGCCATCAGACAGGATGCAGCTGCTGGCTCCTCCAGACAGCTAAAGCAAGGAGACAAAAAGGATTAAATAGATATACTTGGAATTATAAATGTCTAAATGTTTAAAAAACAAAACTAAAAACAAAGGTGAAATTGTAGCAACTGGTACAATTTTCCAGGCAGCACAGGCGAGCAACGGCAAAGATTCTCACTCTGGTAGCAAGTGAGACAACTGGCAATAAACATGACTTCAGACAGGATAGAGGAATGACAAGGATCCAACAGGGAAACACAGACACAGGTTGGGTTAAATACACAAGGGATTAATTAAGGGGAAACAAGACAGCTGGAGACAATCAAGGGGTAGGTGGGACAACATGGAGACTCAACTGAACACAGGAACCTAAATAAACACATACAAAAAAAACAACAAATCCTCACACATTTTGTGAACCAAAACAAATAAAATCATAAATATTTTACTGTATTGTATGCTACCTGTATGAATAACGCAAAAAGTAGAAGCAATTCACAATGTGGAAAAAAATATATATTTTGGATCTGCCATACGGGGTGTAAAGTAATAAGTTACATTTACATTTATTGATGAAAAATTGCCTAATTTTTACAATTTGCCTAATTTTTTCTTTAAGTTGTTTACAAAAGCTGAACTTTTACATTTCCTTGAATTTGTTTTGAATAAAGTTACTCGGTTACCCTAACCCTACCCTTTTCTCACAAATAAAGCATTCTCTGTTGAATAATATTCTTCTCTTTAAACTTATGTTTGGACGCTTTGTAATTTGCAGTCTTTACTTTGTCTGTTCAGGGCACAGTGTGCATTCAAAGCTTCTCAGCTGCGCCTTGAACTCGTTGAAAGTTAGCGTTTCTTTTGACTGAGTGACATGCACAGAAAATGGGTTGTAATCATCCGTATGACTTTTGAAAATCCATCGCTGTCAGAAGTGCATCACTAAGGATCTCTTTTAACGCAGCCACTATCTTTTCAACTAGGGCTAGATAGTCTGCTAAAGCTTCCCCTTCAGCCATTAGCACATTGGTTAGCTCTGTGTATAGCCCGACAATTTCTGGCTTTTCTTGTGATTCAAAATGGCGTTTCAATATTCCTAGGCTTTTCTTGCCATCATCTGGCACTTCGTAGAGGATTAGCGTTAGAGTCTTATCATCCAAACAATCACACAGTTCTGCATATGCCAGTTCGTTTTTCCTGGGGGTTTGATATCAGACAGAATGGAGAGGAACCGCAGACCCGTCAGAACCTAAAGAACCAGACATCAGTCTCTTCATCCCTCAATCATTTCCTGAGACTGAAAATAATACAGATGGCAATTTAAAGAACAAATCATACAAATAGATTAATAGTAAATAAATATTGTGAAGAGAACATTAAAAACGTTTGTTAGGATTGTGTAGGAAAAATGTTGATATCTTTTATAAATACAGTGTTTTGTGGTCAATATTATTTCACCATTTTATTAATGTGGGTTGCCAGTTTGGATAAGGTTTCCTATCAAGCTATAAGAATGATAGAAAACATGCTAACAAAAAGCCTCAGACCTGCAGACACAGGCTAACAGAAGCCTGTGTGTGTGTGTGGGGGGGTGAGATGTTCACATCCACCTCAAAAATATGTAGTTGCGCCCCTGCACATATGTCATGAGTACAGCAAAGCTAAATGCTGCTGGACACCGGTGGGTGGGAGAACTGTCTGATTTTCAGTTCGATGTAAAATATCGATCGGGAAAAGCCAATGTTGATGCTGATACATTATCCCGCATCCCACTGGATATGGAGAAGTATATGAGATCCTGCAAAAAGGAGCTGTCACGTGAGGCTGTTTGTATAACATGGGAAGGAAATAAAGCCGCTCAGAGGAGGGATGTTGCCTGGGTGGCGGAATTTCATGTTCGTTCACTTGATACTTCTCCGCAGTCAAATGTCCTGCCAACACTGAGTCAGGCTAGTGCCTGTAACAGCCAGTAACAACAACTCAGACACTTACAGCAATTGCACGACAGCCTCGGTTAGTGCTTGCAACTAAGCAACCTTCTGTAGTTGCCATGGGAACCTGGAACTGTTTTCCATCCAGATGTAGTGGTCCTGCAACTCCAACCGGTACTGGGATGTAACCAATCACATTCTCACAGCAGGTACCCATAACCTAGAAAATACATCCTTGTTAAAGACAGGCTCATGTGGATGTAGGGTTTCTTGTATAGCTTTCAATGTCACCTTGGAGTAGTCGTAGTTCATGTATGGAAGCGAGGAGAGTGCAGAAGGACAAGAAAGCTTGGCAGAGATCATCTGTCTTCGTATCGCCACTCCTCTCTCTGGTTTCTCCATCAAAGTCTCCAGTTTGTATGCTGCGATGTGTTTGGAGGTCACCAGCAGCATCACCTCGGCATCACTTAAATGATATGGCCCTTGCTGTAGAAACACAATCAGACTGTTCAAAGTTTTAGGAGCTGATAGTTATTATTGGAGTCTGAACAGCTGTTGCTCCACCCAGAGGCCACTCCAACTATTTAAACTGTAAAAAGCTCAGGCCTATTTCATAACACTTATTTCATATTTGATTCTGACCAATTAACTATGTATTTACTGGTTATACCCTCATCGATTAGATAGATCTGATTGTGTCTATGATGCTAAAATGCAGGGGAGGCTATACATATAAATGTAATGGTAAGAATCATAAGAAAGCAAGTACACCCTCTTTTAAATATGCAGACGTGATCCTAATAATGTGGTTTTCACCAGATTCTCAAAGGTCTTCATTCTAACCTGATGTGTACAAAAACAAAACAAAAAAAATAGTCAAATTTAAATTCTAAAAAATTTAATCATATGACTTGTGAATTGTTATAGGGGCATTATAGGATTTCTTCTCTATGTTTTACCTCAGGGTTGTTAAAGATAGACACACATTCATCAAGTCCTCTGGGATTCTGCAGCAGACTGGGCTCAGTGTTGTCATACTTCATCTCCCCATCATCTTCCCCAATGACAAACAAGCTCTTTGACTGACAGTCAGCGGTGGGGGCAGGAAATGGCCGAATAACTTCATCTAGGGAGACAAGTTGGAATAACGCACAGTGCTACACAAGCTTATCTGTTCCATGATCGTCAGTGAGGGCAGACACACCTCTCTCCTCCCTGCAGGGGGCTGCAGGTGCTGCAAATCTGGGTGCAGAAGGCTCCCTCATGCAGCAGGTCTTGTTGTATTGCTGGTTTGGGCTGGGCGCAGCCATGGTGATGGGGTTCCTAAGAGACAGTGTAGACTCCATCTCCACTTGCTCAAAGAAGATGTACTTGACAGCCAGCAGCAGAGCTAAGGCCAGACAGATCACTTGCTCTATGTCCATGGTTATCATTCTGTAAACAAGACAAACAGGCAGTCAGATTCAGACTGACTGCAGGCTGGTATTCTTCTGGCTGTTCATTTTTTTTTTGCTTTGCTCATAACGCAATTCTCAAGATACAGACTGAGCGATAGTCAAAATATTATATTTATTTAACAAACTTAATTATTTGGTGAATTGGAGATATTCTACAACAATAACTCAAAACATTCAATATATTTAAAGGTTCACTATTATGACTCCTTGAACAAGCTAGGATATGTCTGTGGGTTATACAAAACATGTTCATTACATTTAATAGACAAAATCATTCTTCAATATTGAAATTTCACCCAATCAGTTCTGTCTGTTTTGAGCTCTTTAAAGAATGCGCTGGGCTATGACACAATTATGCCAGAGAGCTGCTGCTGGCCACACCCTTCTAACTCAGCATTTACATTAGCACCTCAGACATGCAAAAATGGATACAAACAGATATACAGTGGTACAACCATTTCTATCACCTGAAGAACATTTCCAGGAATAGAGGACTAATGTCTCAGCATTAGAAAAACTCATCCATGTGTTTATCTTTAGTTGTATTGTTTACTGCAGCAGCGTCTTTACAGGTCGGCCTAAAATGTTTTGGATTGTATTGTTCATCTTGCTGAATACTAACACCTCCCACCAGTGCACAGTTATGAGAAATATCAATGGAAAGTGGTGACAAAGTCACATCAAAGCTGCTTTGATTATTCCAAATGGAATTACATCCAAAAAGACTGGAAACAAGTCGGATTCAGGACTATGTATGGAAGTGGCTCAAATCTAACTCCAAAAAATAATTTACGGGTCAGTTCTGAGTGTTAACTTTTATTCCAAAAAGTCTGGCCTGGACACTTGACCAGCGCGAACAAGGACTTATTCACACTGCAAGTTGTGCAAGTCCTTGGACAAAAGAGACCCTGGTAATGGGTGAGAGTGAAAGCAAATGTATGTCATGCTTTCTGCACACACTGCCAAACACAAAAACAATTATTTAAAGAAAAGTGCTTAGATGAGCCCTACCTGCTGAGGTAGAAGTGCCACAGTGGCATTTCTGGCTCAATTTTTCTAGGAGATAACTGATCCAGCTCCATGCCAAGTTGTGCATTACTCCCTGTTGTATTTGAGGACAATGGTTTGGAAATCCATCGGCTGTGGGCATGAACCATCACCAGTCCAAGAGACTGCACATAGAGGAACCAGCAATGATGCACACACCCTTACAAAATAAATACATAGAGAGGATTTTCTTTGCATGCAAAACATTACCATGATCATTTTGACTCTCTGGGTTACAGGATTGGGTTTGTTGTCCTCCTCCTCTATCACTCTGGAGAAGTCACTTAGCTGCCAGATCGGGTGACCTTCCTGACTCTCACGTGACAACTGGAGCAAATATATATATTTAAAAAATCAACATGATGAAAAACAGTTTCATTAGTACAGCTATCTATGGGAGCTCAAAAAGGGGGCTTTACCTCAAGGACCAGTGAGACGCAGGCAGGGAAGAAAGTCATAAACACAAAATAGTTGGCTAAAACAGACATGCATCCAAAGCCACACATGATTTCCAACTGTTTCACACCTTAAAGACAAAAGAGAAACATTTCAGCAGTTGTAATTCACATAAGAAGGAACCACAGTACAAAAACAAACATCCACAAAGTATTTAAAGGATACTTTTTCATTACTTTTTTTTTGTCAATAACAACATATATTATATGTGTAGCTGAGTTAAAGCTTTAGAAAATATTACAACAAGATCAAGGTAGTATCTAGAGTATTCTAATAAAATTTGCAAGATATAATAAAAAAGGTGCTTTTTTCTTTTCAAATGAAGCAGGACTTTTCACTTCCTGTTTCATTTGTCCACATAAAGCTGTTACTGCTCTTATCAATGTTTTTTCATTTAACCTATAAGCAGGATAAAATTGGATTGACATTAAAAGTCTCGTTTTCAAGAGAGTCCTGGATGACTTGCAGCAGCAAATAAATATGTAGCCTAAAACAGAGGCCCCAGTATAGAGACTTGTAATCTATTCTAGCATTGAAAGAATGTTGGACTTTTAATTTGTGACAGTTGAAGTGTGGCCAAGCTGAAATAAAGCTTAAAGTTTCCTAATACAGCTATCAGCTGTTGCTAATGTACAACTACAGTATTTATATGTAGTTCAACCTGGGTTTTTTTAGTAATCCATAATCACAAATAGCTGAATTGTGTTATGTGTTGGGTGTGGAGGGGGTACCAAACCCTAATCTCATCTTTGACACTAAAATAGCTAAAACTGGATGATTTGTTGGACTCTGATGTCCTAATCTGACATCATTTAGCTCCTGAAATTATTCATACCTCGGTGGTGAACATCTGAACTGTTTATAAACTTCCACAAAAGTATGTGCCACTTTACAGCTATTTTTGTTTATTTACTAGCCCGTCTAGAGTTTACATTTTAAAAGTGGACAGCAAATAAAAAACTGATCAAAACTTAAAATTAAATCCTTGATTGTAATCTGTGTTGTTGATGGTGATGATGATGATGATGATACTGATTATCCAAATAGCAAGAGATGTTATTTCAACATTGAATTATGATCAAAATGGTTGAAATTATCAACCATTAAACAATCATGCAATTCTAGCCAGTTAACTGATGTTGAAAAGATGTCATTGAATCAATGTTGTTTCATGATCGAATTTCAGTGACTCGAATACCAACTCCAGTGTGTTTCAATCCCGGCCCGTAAGACACCAGGGTTGAAAAACACCCTGGTGCTTAAAACATTCCACTAATTCAGCACACATAATTTCAATTGATGGCTGATTAACAGGGTTTTGCTGAATTGCTATCATTTGAATGGAATGTGTTGAAAATATGCAGGTCAGAGTACCTTGAGGACAAGGGTTGGTCCTCAAGTCACACTGTTAAATCAATGTATGCTGTTTGTTGCACCCTACCTGTCCCCTCCCTTCCTCTTCCCCTCTTTGACTTCTGGGTGGGAGAATTTTATTACTGGGCAGGGGTTTACCACGCTTTAAATTAAGCAATATATGTTGAGGACAGTGGGTTGAGATTCCTTTCTGTACATTTTCTTACTCGGCTGTAAAAATGATTGTGGCCTGTTGGTGTGCAATGTGTTAACATAAAAATATCTACAAGTCACTACAAGCACTGGACAGGTCCACTTCTCCCTTTTTACACCAGTGGTATGTCCCAACTACACAGCACCTTTGCTGCTGGTTTGTTTGCAGCCTGCTTCTGTATTGAATTCTACTCTGAGCCCTCTTGCAGTAAGTTTGTTGATATTACTTTTATTGAAAAATGACTGCATTGTTTTGTGTCTGTGCTGCAGCTTGATACGTAAATGTGTGATTGTACATGTCAACAAACATTAAAATATTCATGAATAAATATTCTGTAAATTTTCAATATCAGGCCTCAACGTGGATTCAATATTTCTGCTTAACCATATTTCAACATTGATTCACTCATACTTTGCTATCTGGGTAGGCACTTCTCTCTTTAAAGGCCACTTTTCTGCTCTTTTCAATGATACCGGTTGTATTGACTCACTTTACATTTTTTGCAACATCAGAGCAGAAGGAAGTACCTGACATGGTTCCTACTCCAATGAGTAAGCACTCCACCAGAGCATCTAGAGTGAAGGTAGGTCCGAGTACAGCCATTCCAGTTCCAATGTTTTCCCTCACTTCATCCTGAAAAAGCATAGAGGGAAAAAGCATAGCAATTTTGTAAAGAATGCTTCAACAAGCTGAAAGAAAATGTCTTGTCTTACCTGAGAATTGGAGCTTAAGGCAAACTTGGCAAGGGTGCAGGCCTTGGAAAGGTCAATGAGAAGCAAGAAGAAGGGCAGCGCCTCGCTGTAGAACAAGGACATGTTAGAGCTTAATGCACAACAAGCTGATAAAATGATAGATTTAGGGCAATCTTACTTGAGGCCAGTGAGCTCCTTATCAAAAAAGTGAATAACAACTGTGCTGAACACGAAGCTGGAGAAAATGGTAAAAAGACCAGCAATTCCTGGAAGAAAATGCATAAACAAAGAATTACAGTTGAAAACTGTTACATTTTACATGCTTCCGGTATCCTGCAAATATGCTGGTGTGGAAACAATATCTCACCTAGAATGTATTTGGACCCCAGTTGTCTTAAGCTCTGGAACTGAAAATATATGTAGACAATGGCTATACAACGAGTGATGGTCAGGATGATGATGTCACTGCTTAGAATTTCCTGTAAGCAACAAGGTCACAGAAAATATTAAAAAATACACTATCAAAACCTGTTCAAAACTCTCAACAGCTTTTACGGTAAGGTAAGTTTATTTATATAGCACATTTTCAGCAACAAGGCAGTTCAAAGTCCTTTACATGAATTAGAAGAAAAAACAAACCAAAAGAAAGATTAAAAGACAAAAGTATAAAACCACATATTGGTTTACCGTGTTTGATAAGAATAAGAAGTAAATAATTTATAAGCTGGTAGGGGTTTCTCTGGATTCTTGCTCTGAGAAAACTAAATGTTAGTTCTCCATGTTTGATTCCATTAGTAGGTTCAAATGTTTGAACCAAATGTTGGTTCAAGTTGTTCTGGACTGAGTTCTAGATTTGAACAATATAGAGCTAAATGTTGGTTATCCATGTTTGATTCTTGTTCTGGGTTATTAACCCTCTCATGCATGAATTATGATCCTTTGTGTCAGAATTTTTTTTCCATTTTTTAAATTTTTTTCTTAAGGCATAAAAAAGGTAGGAAATTTTTTTTGTAAAAATATTTTTTTTATTATTTTTTATTTTTATGTGATCAATTGTAATTTTGTCCAAATACAAAGTTGTTATTTGAAAAATACATCAGTAGTATTGTTCCTTAGGGGTTATCTGATGTCACAATATTTTTTTTACTTGCAAGAGTCGTCTACAGTAGAAGGAGGGACCGGGTCGGTTCTCATGCTTTTTTGTCTGTCGGCCATATTGTATTTAACAAAAATAATTTCTTGCATTTGCAGCTGATGGCCAGTAGTTGATGGTATATTTTATGATGCATTAGTGACATTTGAATACTGGCATGGATCAACCAAGGAAGAGGAAGTTTTCCTCTGTGTAGGATCATTTTCATCTTATCACAGAGAATAAGGTAAATGATTATTCTGTTCTCATTTCCACTTTTGATCATTTTTCTTTCTGATTATTTCAGTTCCTTTCTATAGAATATTTGAATTAATTCATATGGATTAACTTTTATTTATATTGTAGATGAAATGTTGGATTTGCTCCCAGGTGCCTGGGAGCAAATCCAGTCTGTAACCGGAGCACTTCCACAATGCAGAGGAATCATCATGCCCGGCATGAGGGGGATGAACCGGTTAACACTCCGTGATAAAACCCTGGTGTTTCCAGAAAGCAGGCGATTGAACTGGACCTTCAACTCAATAATCTGCTTCCGGTTCAGATTTGTCATGATTGTTAATTGTGTTTATTTGTATTTTAATGTTCTTGCAAATCACTCCATGTAATTACAATGAATTAGTTACACAGATGCATTTTATTTTTTCTCCAATGACGACCTGTGGCAGCAGGTGAACATGGAAGTCGAAAAGAACAAGGCCGATTCAAACGTCAACCCCACTGCCATTATTGAGGTATAAATATGCATCTCTGAGGCAAACAGAACAAGATCACAGGATCCACTACAATACTGGGAAACAAAAAGACATTACCCTATCTTACACAAACTTGCAATTAAATTTCTATGTGCGCCGTCATCATCCTTATTGCCCTGTGAAAAGGTGTTAGTGGATATTGGAGATATTTAATGAAGAAATCAACTTACAAAAAATCCAAAGTCCAGGGTACAAGACAATCCAAACACAAAGCACACTGAAGACACAAGGGAATAACATAAAATACCAGTAAGGTAGCAAGGGTAGAGACAAGACTGACTGGCAAGTTGTGACTGAGACAGAGGAGCTTAAATACTGGGAGGTAGCAAAAGGAACAATGGACCTAGCTAGATGAGATAACTGATTGCAGGTGTGAGTAGTTTGCACAGGAACTAGCTGGGGGCCGGGGAGAAGGTGGCACAGGGAAGCTAAAAAGACATTCTGGGGAATACAAAAGGGAGGAAACAACATGGAGCTGAAAATACTTCTAATACTAAAGAAACACTACGACTAAAGAAAACCTGATAAACTAGAAGAGAAAAACAAACCTATAAAAGAAAGAAGGCTGATCTAACAATAATAAGAACTAAGGAACAAAGAGCTAGAGTAACTATAAGGACCAAACAAAAAAATAACCTAACTAGGGTTACTAAAGGAAGATTGACAAAGATTCAGACAAAAAGACTAACTAAACCTAAAGTGACAAGATAAGAAAACTAGAAACACTATGGGGGAAAGCTAGAAGGACTTAAGAAATAACTTAACTAGGATTACTAAAGGAAGATGGGCATGGATGCAGACATAGCAGAACTAAACCCAAGGTAGCTAGATAAGAAAACTAGACACACTGCAAAGGAGCTGAAATAAGGAACAACTAGAAGTAATAAAGAAATAATCTAACTAGGACCACTAAAGGAAGGTATACATAGAGTCGGACATATATGAATAACTGAACCTAGAGTGACAAAATAACTAAGAAATAAACATAACTAGAAACACTACAAGGGAACTGAAACAAGAAACCAGACAATACTACCCAAAATAATTTACATCAAAATTATAAAACTAAAATGACCATGAAGGACTAAACTAAAATGAACTAAAACATAATGATAAATAAGATGAAAAGCAAAACCAAAAACAAAACCCCTCCAAGTTCTAACATCTTTTTTACAGCATCTAAAAATGATTCAAAATTCCACAGCTAGACTCTTAACTGGAACCTGGAAATGAGAGCACATAACACCAGTATTGGCTTCTCTTCATTGGCTGCCAGTTTATCAGATTGATTGATCTAAAGCGTTAATTGGTTTTTAACGCTTTAGATGGCTTAGCCCCAGCTTATCTTTAAGACCTTCTTCATAACCATTTCATTTCTAGAACCCATTGATCAAATGATAAATTTCTCTTACATATTTCCAGAACCAGACTGAAAAGAAGAGGAGACCGGGCACTGCTCCTAGTCTGTGGAACAACTTGCCTTTTAACATTAGATCTGCCCACAGTCTGGAACATTTTATTAAATCACTCCTTAAAACTTATTTTTATTCTTTAGCTTTTCCATAAGACCTGACATTGTAATTTACTTGCCTTGTCTGTTTTAATTTGTGTTTTATTCGTATGTGTTTTGTCTGAGTTTTATGAATACTGTACAGCACTTTGGTGTAGTTAATATCTGTTTTTAAAATGCTTTTTAAATAAAATTGACATTGACGAACTGTGGTGGCAGCATCATGCTGTGGGGATGCTTCCTGGCAGCAAGCCCTGGAAGGCTTGTGAAGATAGAAGGTAAGATGAATGCAGCAAAACATAGGCAAATTCTGGAGGTTAACTTGTTTCCAACTCCAAGAAAACTATGGCTTTGAAGCATGTTTGTTTTCAAGACAACGACCTGGAACATCCAGCTAAAGCTTCACAGAAATGATTTGAAGACAGCAAATCAGACGTTCTGAAGTGGCCCAGTCATAGTCCAGAACTTAGTCTGATAGAGTATTGTGATTAGACTTCAAAAGGAGCCAATTCCCATGCAACATGGAACAGTTTTGCTAAAAAAAATAATGGAGGAAAATTGCAGAGTCCAGATGTGCAGTCTAGTTGAGACCGATCCAGTCAGACTCCCTGCTGCGATTGCAGCCAAAGGTACGTTGACGAACTGTCACTGTCAATGTACATTGACAATACTTAGTATTGTCAATGTACATTGACTTCAATACAGTATAGAAGTCAGTATTGAAAACCCCATTCAATACTGACTTGAAGGGGGTTTTGGAATCACCTATTTTATGTTAGATATTTTCATTTAATTGTCAGTATTTTGTAGAAATCAATTTTCACATTGACTCTAAACAGTTTTTTAAAATTACTTTTCTTTGAAAAAAAACCTAATCTTAATGATCATGATTGACTTGTAAAAGCAACAAGAGGAGAATACTATTCATAGATACCGTACAGTATCCTTATTCTTCCTAGCTTTTACAGTTCTTAAATATAACATGAGAACAAGGGCTGCATTATTAGGGAGTCATGCAATAATGATGGTACTGTTAATATTGCAAAGTTAATAAATTCAGATTTTCTTCTCTCAGTCATCTGCCATATACTGTATATCTAACTCTCTCCTTGACCCTTAGCATTTTGGACATTTTCACCTGTGACATGTGTGACCATCTGCTGCAGGGCCACTCGCTCCAACAGCTTGATTTTTTTTTGTTGGCATGCATTGTATGAATTTTAGACACTTGAAAAGTAACAGCCAACAAAATTTGTTTTCAAAATAGAAATTTATTGATATTAATATAATATTAATGGCATGACACTGTGGTGACAACTTATTTGAGATATATTACCCAGCCCTTGTGAGCACATTTGAAAGGATTGTTGGTTGTGTTACCTCTTCTGTTTTGGGGCAGTCCAGATTCCAGCCGCAGATCTGATCGTTGCCGGTGAACATGTTCATGGACAACATGCAGATGGTGAGGGTGATTGTGCCAACAATCACCTCCCATGGATGTGAGGCCACCAGGAGGCCGTGGGCGCGAAACAGAGGACTTAGCATGGTGCAACAAAGCTAAGAAATAAAACAGGAAAATATTGAGATGAAAATTTGCAAATATGTTGTAGGATGAAAAGAGAAAGTGCACATAATTAATTAGAATGAGTATTTTGCTCTCATCCAACTTCTCCATATAAATACATTAAAAAAATAATATCCCTGCCGATGCGTCCTTTTCAGCATAGAAATCGGTTAAATTTTTTTAAGAAAATGCATTATGATGCCAATTTTATGAAAAGGTTTTGCAACTTTTTTTGCTATTTTTAAAATATATATAAAAATTACGTTTATGCAATATGAGTAATTTTAATAAAATACTGCTGTTAAATATGATGATGTAACGGAAGAGATTGACTGTACACTGTAGCCACTAACTTCATGCCTTCAGCTTATCTCATTAACAGCAGTTAATGCAGTGTTCGCGCGAGCCAGCAGTTTTTGTATTGTGGCAGAATGATGACTGACATTGGAATTAGAAGTAAACGGTAAGAAATGAGGTTCTTACCTTAGGTCCTGCTGCGGTGGACTGCTCTCACCCGCTGAGCCTGTACAGCAGAGCTTCAGCAGCTTTCGGACTAGGAGTCAACAACGATGGAACGATGATACGCTACTACATCATCCGACACTTTAGCCAATCATATTGGTCACCTGTTTCAGGAACGCGTTAACCACGCCTTGGTTTCCTAGGAAACAGGGGTAACAGGGCATGGCCATATGAAAGACGACTGATCTCGCCACTGCTTTGACATACGGAACAAGACTTTAAAGAACGGAGCAGGGTACTTTTAACGGAAAATTGCTATAGTGGTCCGTATATACTACGATGTTCTGTTTGGAACAATTCTATAAGTTTTGAGAGCTAAAGAAACTGTTTAAAAAACAATAACTTGAAGTTATGTGGATGAGTTCTGCTACTTAAAACAGAGAAGAGAAGAACATTTACTTTAAGGGGAAAGGACCTCGTTGCAGCAAACAGTAGGAGGCGGGGACAGACCACATGACAGACCAATACCATATTTGGAAATGGGACCATTGCACTCCGGATAGTGGCGCAAAAAGTGGGTATGCAACGCATAGGGGCGCTGCACAAGAGGGGGCGCCAAAACGATGTGGGGGAAATTTTTTTCTAGTTGAAATTTTATGTATTTAACAGCTGTTTGTGCATGTATGAAATGATCAATAACAGAGGAACAGCACAGATGAGGCGCTCCTTCATCTCCCCTCTTGTCGCGTTCCCCTCACACACAGGTCGCATGGGCAAGAACGAGCTCAGGCGTGTTTTTTTTTTCTTTTAAATTTGAATCTTTATACATAGTACACTTGACACGATACTGTATACAGGTAAGATGGCGTGGCAGAAGAAAAAAAAAGCTCTCCGGGGCACAAAACAGAAAGCAAGAGGGAGAGGAATAAAGATGTTGGAGGGACAAAGAAAAGCTTTCCAAAATGACTGAAAGAAAGAAGGTAAATATTGTCAGTGTTTAGGGTTGCCACCCCTCCCATAAAAAAATAAATAAATTATGTATATTTTTTTTAAAGTGATGTAAGTAATTCAATATGACTGAATATAAATAATAAATAATAAGCAAGCACATCCAAATATGTTAATCTATAAATGAGTGCAGAGAAAATTAGATTTAAGTTACTCAGTCTTGGACATTGTAAAGTCTAATGGCTGCAGGCAGAAATGATTTTGTGTGTTGTTCCACATCTCTGGATTTTCCTGACTTTGGGAGGTCTGGCGCTTTATCTGCCTTCATGTAGCTCATCCAGCTCTGCATTCAACTCTCCTTCTGTTAGGTCTGCCTCTAACTGTTCACTAAATTCCTGGGAAATGGTTGGAACGATTACTTTCTTCTAAGAATGTTTTCTGAGGGCTCCACATTTAATTTGAGACTTATACAGGTTTGTATAATACACTTCGAGCTCTTTATTTATTTCCCTAGGGTCTGCTATGGTTTCATCATTATCATTAACAATGCAAGTTATTCTTTCTCTTGGTTCCAACTGTTTAATCTGCCAGGTCAGAGTTTTACCCGACTTCCCTCCCTGTTTGTAAAATGCTCGGTTGAGTTTGACCATACTCAAACTGAGTATGGCTGCTCTGTCTGCCATTAATTTATTAGATTCAGCTTTTAAAAGTAGCAGCTCCTTTTCTACTCCAGGGACTTTATTATTAAACAACTGTTTTTGTACTTTAGATTCTAATTTTAGATTCCAAGTCTTTTCAGTCTTCTTTCTTTAGATTTAGTCAAGGTAGAACTAATGATGTGTCCTCTTAAAAAGGTTTTAAAGGCTTCCCACCTCATCGTTTCAGATGTTTGCGCTTTGTTCTCATTAAAGTAGTTGTCTGTTTCTTTCCCCACATATTTCATAAATTCTTTATCCAGTAGAGATTTTTGGCTTAAAGTCCATCTAGGTATTTATCTGATCAGGCTTTGATCTGTGTATAGAAGACAGCATGGTCCATGGTCAGATATTAATATACTTCCATAATAGCAATCCTTATTTCAATCCTTTTTAAAAGCTTGAGGAAAACCCAAAGGAATCTGAGATGATCTTACTGTGGACTCTGAGATTGAGCAAGCAACTAAACTATTGTACACTTCCTATGGCCAATAGGAAGTGTACAACAGATTATTTGTTAAAACCCCTAGTTCTAACAAATAATCTGGATTCAGCAAGGATCTCAAACATTTTTCAACAATAATATAAAAGCATTAGAAATTCTTTTGCAAAATGTAGTAAACTCTAAAAGCTCAACCAAATGATCAGCAATCCCAACCAAGAGATCAAGACAGTAAAAACAAGATGGCTAGCATTATAACCACCAGTGGGCTTTAGTGGTCAGATGTCCCATGACATGCAGCATTATTAACAGAACACATCAAAGTTTGTCAGAGAGCTTTACTGGGTGTAAATGACATTAGTACTTTTATCATGTTTTTTTCCTTCCTAAGTGCATTGCAGCAAATCAACAAAAACAGTGATTGTATTCAAAACACAGTCTCACACTATTTAAACTAACGATTCTGTATCTGTTCATTAACAGAACAAAGGAGTGAAAAGAGAACGTTCATGGCAGGTTGAATGGGTAATTCAAGTTTGCATGTGGGACTAACAGCATGTGTAGAATAAATGAACATGTTCCACCTTGTCACATAAAAAGTCCTTTCTACATCACTCACACAAAAACATTTGGCTCAGATGAGCTGCAAAAGCCCCACAACAGAAGAAAGCATGTCCAAAATCTATTTGTCAGATGTCAGAGTTCATCATGCCGGAGCGGATCCTGGCTGGGCTGAATGAACACGCCTTCCATGGTGCGCCACAAGTTGTGCTGGTTGGGAGTGCTCATGCCGTGCACCTCGCGCTGGCCACGGATCGGGTGGCCGTACTGCTCGCCTGTGATGCCAAGGAAGACGTCTGTGCCCACGTGTTTGAAGCGCACAGGCTCATCACGGTCCCAGTAGATTCCATCACACTGGACTGTCCACACGTCCAGATCGTCACCCTCTCCATTCTCTCCAAAGGCGCTGACTTCCTATAAAAAGCAAGACAACTCAAGGTGGCAACAGAATTGTTCGACCTTGTGATCTAGTTGTCATAATGTTGACAAATGGTAGCAATGCACTGTGTCCCTTTATCTTTTAAATATCAAAGAATGAGTTTAAATATATCAAACTCTGTCAGCTAACTTTGTGTCCTTTAAATACTTTATAATGCTTTATAAGTGCTACATTATGATTGAGGCTTCCCTAATATATTGGCAATTGTCACTTAAATTCTCATTGCCGTTTCCATTTCCTTTCTTTCTCTTGCATATTTTCTACATTTAATCAAAACATGTTCAACCCTTTCCATTTCTCCACAATGAGTACAAGCCCCTGATGGATGTTTCCCCATAATATTTTGCTGCTGCTCTTGTTAGTCTTCAGGGAGTTTTTATTTTTCTAGAAAAAGAAAAACCTTCTCGCTTAAATTAGTGTATTTCAGCAGTGCAACCTACAAAGTTAATATTTTTGGAATCCAGTCATTTTAATCGCATGTCTTTAATATGGTTGTTTTGAGCTGCTGGGTCAAGTCAAAAGTACGGTATTTCCCATAAATCTGGTAGTGCTCAGATATACAAGTTTTTCTTTTGCTGTGAACGGAGCAGTACAATTCTAATGCTCAGATAACCTAGCTTTTCACCAGCCGTGAACGCTCATCTGCGGTACGAAAGAAATTGTCAATTTTTTTTACAGAATCCCAAGTGAGATTTTGTGGCAAGAAAGTCTCAAAAATTGAAAGCTCAGGCATGCTGATCTGTGCACTAGTGTTGACTGATCCGTCCACTGCTGGTCATTTGTGCACAATTTGTAGTCACAATCATCATAATAATAAGCAAATTGTTGTGACAGGTTTTTCTGCCCAACTTTGCACATGTTTTAATATCCTGTAATTACAAAATTGGAGAAATGAATTACATTTCAAATTTGCACAATGTGTTCTCCTATAGTTAGCATTCACAGACTAGCCCATAGGTGTCACCTATGTGGGACTAATATCTGAAGAACTGAGGCCTATGCTAGCCTAGGAAATGTTGTGGGGCTTTGCACATCTTCAGTTTATTATTAATAAATCTGAACATTTTTCTGTAACAGGGCACAATGGCCTCATCTACAAAGCCAAGAGCAGAAAACGGAGGTTATAATTCACACAGTCACCAGAAGCAGACAATGACAGGCTGGAAAAAGGTTGTGCAAAACACCCCAATTCAGCTGGTGGGGTCAGAGTGTGACTCATTCTGGTAGAGGAGGGGAAAACAACATCACAGCCTGCTGACCATGTCAATCCCTTCAGGACCACAGTCTTCTGATACGAACCTCAACCTGTATTAGCATTGTGTGTTTAATAAAGTGCTGGTAAACATTTTGTCCTTAGCAGACTAGAACAACAAAGAAAGAAAGCCTTGCGACACTGGAATTGTTTCAGTAGAAACTGCTGAAATAAGAAAAGTCTAAAGTAAGTTTGTGAAAACCTTTGACCTGGTTATTAGACAGAGGGGAGCTGAAGCGGTGTGTGTGAAGGTTCCGGCTGGTCTTCATGTGTGTGATCCGGATGGGCTGACCACATTTGATGGCTGACCCACGCTGACATGGACGTGTTGGCTTCCCACGGATCTGCCAGTAACTGTTAGCATCGTCAGCACTTTCCACTCCAGTTACAGACTGCTGTCCACTACCTACACAGGCACACAGACACATCATACTGTAAGTAATAGACTTAAGCTTATGCCTTCATTTGTGTTTGCAAAACAAACTTGTTCAAATGAAAAATCTTCACACTGCAGTCATTCACCCATTCACATGCTGATTGTGACAAGCTAATCATTCTATTGATTTTGTTTATGTGTCCAATTTAGTAGTACATTAAATAATATTTTTGTTATTCTGTGTCTCTGTTTCAGACTCAGGCAGGCAGGTAGTTAAGGAAAGAACTTCATGAGAAGAACTAAAACATTTCTGTCCCTCTACTGGTTGCGTACCTCAGATAAAGTGTCCACTAAATTCAGACATATAGATCTAAAGGACAAACTTTCTGGATGTTTCTGATCAAAGAATCACTTTGTTTGTGGTCATGCGTTGGAATCTCATTGAATTGCACAACAACTGAGGAGCATTTTGCATTTTATACAATTGTTATTACTCTGCCTAGAGTGTGCGGTCTGGATGAGTTGTTTTGGCATACAAAAAAATGGTGGCTCACGTTTCTTCACTGTAAGTATATTATTGCAATTTTGTCTATTCAAAAAGATTTTTAAAAAAGGTGCAACCAATAGAAAAATAAATTCAACTGTTTTAAATTGTGGTGTAACAACAATATAGTTCTAGTAACTCGGCTATTCAACAATAATGGGAATTTAATTTTTTCTGAGTTCCTCCAAACTTCTGGTATTTCATTTTATTCTATTAGAATTTATTTTCTTTTTTACAAAAATATTTTTATTGAGATTTTCCACTTTGAAAATACAATCATGTAACTGTCTGAACAACTTTTCTTTGTAGTTAATACATGACAGTGATAATTCTTTCTCATATCAGAGAAGTGAATAACATGCATACAAAACATTTTATCAACTGATTAAATTTAATCAATTTAAAACACTATACAAGTCCAGGGTGAGGATCCATGTTTCTTTGTAGAATTCATAAAGGTAAGAATCAAGTTTAAATCCACCGCGTTTGCCCACTTCGTGCAGCTTAATATGAACCGCAAATGTGAGCTGCGCTCAGAGTTTACAGGTGTTCACTCTTGCACATTTAGAGGTGCGTGTTGAACATGCACTGAGAATATGTCTTTGTGAACAAAGCATTATATGTGGCGTGTGCGTTGACGTCTCAACATGCTGACTCTGTTTGCGGTGATAAAGTTTGAGTTCTCGTTTAGACGGTACGTTATGGTGGTCACCCGTGGAGGAGCTTTCGAGCTCGCCTCGTGACTAGCGCAGCACTCTGGTTTATTTTTATTTTAGTTTGTTTTTTGCGTTGACACAATGCATATCAAATGCTTTGTCAACTTGGAGTCAGGTAGAGTTGCCGTGCGGGCGCGTGAGATCAGAACAACTTGTCCCATGAAGCTTGGGCAACCAAAACATGAGTTTTGGCTCTAAAAGAGCTGATAAGGCGCTCATTAAAAACTCAACAGACTCTTAATAGAAGAGATTCTAAAGCCACATAGATTAAATCTACAATCAGCTGCAGAGATGCTCAGTGCAGCGGGTCTAGCTCATCATATAGGGCTTTTCCAATGTTGAATTAGGCCTTGAGCCTAATTTGACTTAGGGGCCCCTCTTGATGTTAAGAACATCAGTACCACTAACAGTATTTCACCATGGATTTAGTGAAATCTGGGAGAGGAGCCTAGTTTAATTGGCAAAGTTTAAAAGCAGCCAGGGATAATTGTAGTTTACTAAGATGTATTTATGAACAGTTAAAACTCAAAGATTAAACTGAGAGCATCAGATTGTAGCTACAATCTAACTATGAAGATTGTTCTCTAAACTTTTGCAAAGTAAATTTGCCAGCTCCTTAAAATCTTAAATTTAAATGTTAAACAATTTAATATCTTTTAATTTATCTATGCTGGAACCATTGAATCAAATTTAGCACCATCGATATTCTCTTATTTCATTTATGCCTTACATTGTAACAAATGGCTGTAAAAACTACAGCATGAAAATACAGTAAGGTGGCTGGGTTTTGAAAATACAGCTCTTTACTGTGATCTGAAATGTGTATGGAAAGTATATGGGACGTGATTGGACCGCTGGATCATGTGCAGAAATTTACAGCTGTACTATAAATTTTTAATGTGCAGTTACATTGTGGGATATTTACCGGCTGGAGGCTAACGTTCACAGGCTAGAGGGCGGGCCAACAATTAGTTCACCTAGAATATGCAAATGACTATATTCTGGTCTTTTTGCGGAAGTTGTTTGAGGGTAGGATGCCTCAGCTGTTTTTTTCTTTGTCTTTTTTTCTCACAAATAGGACTGTCAACGGTGACGTCGGCATCTATTTTGACATCAGAGCCTCTCTCCCGCAGAAGGTTATCTAGTTCACAGCAGCACGTTACACACGGGGAGCTACGAACAGCGAAATACTTTTTCCACGACAGCTGACAGCAACAAGAGTTGAACAGTTTCAACTTTCTTGTGTTGGGTCTTTAGCCAACGTTGTGCACATCTAGTTTACTAGCCCGTAATTTCACGTGCACGAATTACACCGGTCTACGCTGGCTGGATGATAACATAGTGCTGCCTCATCACAGGATATGAATGTAGAGGAACATTTCTAAACCAACGTTTAAAACAAACTGACTTTCTATAAACCTTCCTGAACATAAAAACCTGGAAAACTAAGAACCTTCAGACATGGTTGGTTTGAGACAACAAAACATTTTTCAGAATGTGCATGTTTGATATGGGCTTCATGTTGCCGTTGGCGGTATCATAAAAGGGTGGGGCATCCAAGAACTAGAAATTAAAATAGATCTAATAAAATAGATCTTATCAATCAGTTGGCTCCTGAACAAGTTTGGCAGTTGCGATTATTATTTTTCAACTTAACAGAAAAGCATATATGGCCCACTGGTGTCACAGAAGGGTCAAATGGTAGAATACCCAATGAGCCGCAAACCGAGGGGGTGTGGCTAGACGCCTGTCAATCATTCTGAGCCCTGACAGACAGTAAGGCTGAATGGGGCTGTCAGAAGTTAGCCCTCTGGAAAGACCCCGGGATTTTCCCCAGGTTTGTTGAAAATTTAACAAAATGTGATACATTATTTCTAAAATGTATTTATTTTTAGGTATTTAATTTTAAGTTGTTTATTTTAACAACTTTATTGTAAATGTCAGGGAGGGCTTAGCCCTACTAGCCTACTTATACCAGCCATCCCTGATACATACATACACGCACACACACACACATATATCCACCAAAGGTGGTGGAGAATGACCGAGCTAAGATCCTGTGGGTCTTCCAGATCCAGACAGACAAAATGGTAATGGTGAACCAACCAGATATTGTCGTAGTGGATAAACAACAGAGGAAAGCCGTTGTGGTAGATGTAGCAATACCAAGCGACTGCAACATCAGGAAAAAGGAGCACGAGAAACTGGAGAAATACCAGGGCCTCAGGGAGGAACTGGAGAGGGCCTGGAAGGTGAAGACCACAGTGGTGCCTGTGGTCATCGGGGCCCTCGGGGCAGTCACCCCCAAACTGGACCAATGGCTACAACAGATCCCAGGAACAACATCAGACATCTCAGTCCAGAAATGTCCAGTCCTTGGCACAGCCAAGATACTGTGCAGAACCCTCAAGCTCCCAGGCCTCTGGTAGAGGACCCGAGCTCAGAGGATGAGAGAGACCACCCGCGGTGGGTGAGAAGGGAATTTTTATCTATATATATATATATATATATATATATATATATATATATATATATATATAACTGTTCTGTATTGATTACTTTTTTCCCAATAAAGTTTTTTTTAAAAAGCTTTCAAAAAAGGTTTTGTGAGGCAACAGCGCCACCCTGAGGACAACATTAAATACAACCTTGTTTTAGATTAAATTAAATACAATTGAATCTGTAAAACTGGCCTGTAAAACATCTATTGGCTGTAGATGTAAGACACGCAGTCTTACATCTACAGCAGTTGGTTATCTAACCATCTAAACTGAAATTATACTGATTCCTGTAGAACTAAATAAACAGCACTACATGGTAACGACTAAAGATGGCAGGAGGCGAAAACAAATTCAAACACAAATACAAAATTATACCACAGTAGTGGTAAAGTATAAAACCAGTTCACCTGATGATTTCACATCCATGCAATATTGACAAGGCTGGGCATTTAAAAAAAGAAGAGCTGAACATTTTTAAGAAATCTCTTTGAGTCTTGCATAAAATCAGCTTTAACAGATTTTAGAATGAAGCATGTTATTTAATCTTCCCTGGCATGAGCAGGAGAAGCTCTGTTACTGTTCAGCTATTAACTGTAAGGCGCTCTAGACTCTAGAGCCTTTGAGGGGATCCAGAAGCTTTCACACACATAAATTAGCTTTACAAAGTTAAAACAACATCTTCATAGCTTTACTGGTCAATACTTTGATTTTACATTGGGCCTGCAGTTACCTGAGCCGTATTTGACATCATGTGAATGTAGACGGACGTTGTGTCGGGTGTTGAGCAGTTTGACAAGCGAGCCGCAAGTCACATAGTTTAACTCCGATTCTCTCCCCTTGCAGTCAGACAACAGCAGCAGAAGCAGCGGCAACAGCAGCAGCTGCCACCGGAACAACCACAACCTCTCCATGTTTGCAGCTCGCTCGCTCTCACACCCGGTATGCTCAGCCTCTGCTCGTAAGAGCACTACTTCAGTCCACAACCAATCAACACCTGACAAGTCCCAAAACACGGAAATAAATGTCAGCATGTGATTGGTCAGTGTACCTTTATGTTTCGTCGGAATGTTTACGACATGCCGGAAGGGACAATCATGTGTATTATAATATCAAATTATAATAAAATACTCTTTAAGAGCACACTTATACGTCTCCTGGATTACTATCTCCCCCGTCTTCAATTACTGATTGTCCTGTAGGTAAAATATGTTTCTCACTGCGTCCACAAAAAGATATAAATCAAGGTATTTGTGTTCTGTTTTAAAAACAGTGTTACTGCCCCGTATGTCATTTTATTCTTGTCACGTAATATTAAAAATATAAATAGGACAAAAGTCTGGATGTTTCCATATAAATTTTTAATAACTAATAAAATTAGAGAGGTGTCTTACAAAATTATACACAAATACTGTGCAGCTATTCACTACATGCTCCAATTCAAAAAGGATATTAACACAAAATGCTCACTATGTGATTCTCACCCTGAAACGTGTTGTTCACCTTTTTTAGCTTTGCATTTATACAAAAAAGTTTTGTATAAATTATATATATATATATAAATATATTCACCCTGAATGGTTAACTGAAGGGCGGACAATCCTAATCCAGAAGGATCCATCAGAGGGTCCAGTCCCACCCAACTACCGACCAATAACCTGCCTCTCCACAACATGGAAGCTCATGTCAGGCATCATAGCGGCCAAGATAAGCAAACACATGGATAAACACATGAGCACGGCACAGAAAGGTATCGGTGTAAATAGCAGAGGAGCCAAACACCAACTCCTCGTAGACCGCACAGTTGCCCGAGACTGCAAAACCTGACACATCAACCTGTGCATGGCTTGGATTGATTACAAGAAAGCCTATGACTCAATGCCGCATACTTGGATCATTGAATGCTTAGAGATGTATAACATCAACAGGACTCTGAGAGCCTTCATTGCAAACTCGATGAAGTTGTGGAAAACCACCCTTGAAGCCAACTGCAAACCACTTGCACAAGTGTCCATCAAATGTGGCATATACCAAGGAGATGCTCTGTCCCCGCTACTGTTCTGCATAGGCCTGAACCCCCTCAGCCAAATTATCAACAAGACTGGCTACGGATACCGACTCAAAAATGGGGCCAACATCAGTCACCTTCTCTACATGGATGACATCAAGCTGTATGCCAAGAGTGAGCGAGACATCGACTCACTGATCCACACCACCAGGATTTACAGCACGGACATTGGGATGTCATTCGGACTAGAGAAGTGTGGTCGGCTGATCACAAAGAGGGGGAAGGTCATCCGCACAGAAGGGGTCTCACTCCCAGAAGGAACAATAGCAGACATAGAGGACAGTTACAAGTACCTAGGTATACCACAAGCAAATGGCAACCTCGATGAGGTCACAAGGAAAGGAGCCACAGCTAAATACCTCCAACGAATAAGGCAAGTCCTGAGAAGCCAGCTCAATGGCAAGAACAAAATCCGTGCGATAAACAGCTATGCCCTGCCGGTAATCAGATACCCTGCTGGAATAATTAGCTGGCCAAAGGAGGAGATAAAAGCCACGGATATTAAGACTAGAAAACTACTAACAATGCATGGAGGGTTCCATCCCAAATCCAGCACCCTGAGACTGTACATGAGCCGCAAGGAAGGAGGCAGAGGACTAGTGAGTGTGAGAACCACAGTCCAGGACGAAACAACTAAGATCCATAAATACATCAGGGACAAAGCCTCAACAGACAATGTGCTCAGTGAATATCTCAGACAACAGGGAACGTAGGTTGAGGTCCCAGAGATACCATCATGGGAGGACAAGCCCCTACATGGGATGTACCACCAGCAAATAACCCAAGTGGCTGATATCAGTAAATCCTACCAATGGCTGGAAAAAGCTGGACTCAAGGACAGCACAGAGGCCCTCATCCTGGCCGCCCAGGAACAGGCCCTAAACACCAGAGCAATAGAGGCCCAGATCTACCACACCAGACAAGACCCAAGGTGTAGGTTGTGCAAGGAGGCCCCTGAGACAGTCCAGCACATAACAGCAGGGTGCAAGATACTGGCAGGGAAAGCGTACATGGAACGACATAACCAAGTTGCAGGCATAGTGTACAGAAACATCTGTGCAGAATATGGACTGGAAACCCCAAGATCAAAGTGGGAAACACCCCCAAAGGTGACGGAGAACGCCAGAGCTAAGATCCTGTGGGACTTCCAGATCCAGACAGACAAAATGGCAATGGCGAACCAACCAGACATTGTCGTAGTGGATAAACAACAGAGGAAAGCCGTTGTGGTAGATGTAGCAATACCAAGCGACTGCAACATCAGGAAAAAGGAGCACGAGAAACTAGAGAAATACCAGGGCCTCAGGGAGGAACTGGAGAGGGCCTGGAAGGTGAAGACCACAGTGGCGCCTGTGGTCATCGGGGCCCTCGGGGCAGTCACCCCCAAACTGGACCAATGGCTACAACAGATCCCAGGAACAACATCAGACATCTCAGTCCAGAAATGTGCAGTCCTTGGCACAGCCAAGATACTGCGCAGAACCCTCAAGCTCCCAGGCCTCTGGTAGAGGACCCGAGCTCAGAGGATGAGAGAGACCACCCGCAGTGGGTGAGAAGGGAATTTTTATATATATATATGTATAGTGCAACAAAGCCCTCTTTTCCTGAATTTCTTTTTATTTTATAACCTTCAATAAACTTTTGACATAACAGGAAATATTTGAGAAAAGCTTTGAATAAGGGTCATGTTTTATACATTTAGATGTATGATTTAGATAATGTTTAAAATATCTAACTTTGGCTTTTGGAGGGTACGGTATAACAATTGCAAAATTGACTTTGATATAAATGATCAGTAATAAGACCACAGACCAATGTTACTTAACAAAAATCACTGTGGAGAAAGAAAATTTGCAAGGGAATGCCACCCCTGTGTAACCTAAATAAATGGTGCTGAATCTCTAATATTAAGTCTTTCCTATTTTTTTCTTTTCCCTGAATACTACTACTTTGGAAAGCGTGCACACTACCACCCTGTCTGGTCGAACCTCCTCTAGTCACTTCAAGCTTATTATGACTGCCACCATCTCAGCTGTAAAAACAGATAGTTGATCTGAGAAGCATTTGGAAATTTATATTTTAAACTCTTGAATAAATATTCCTATTGCCACATATCGTTTTGTGTAAGCATTAAAGTGCTGGCATCCAGATCCTAATATATTCCACCTGATGAGGAAATGTGTGCTAAAACACCTGCAGCAGATCAAGTTCCCTCATCAATCAATCAATCAATCAAATTTTATTTGTATAGCACATTTCAGCAGCAAGACATTTCAAAGTGCTTTACATCATTACAAACACAGAATCACAATGCAATATAGAATCAATCATTAAGTCAAGTTACATCAATAAATTTGTAATTGATTACATTTCAAATACAATCCTAAACAGGTGGGTTTTCAGTTGAGATTTAAAAGAAGTCAGTGTTTCAGCTGTTTTACAGTTTTCTGGAAGTTTGTTCCAAATTTGTGGTGCATAGATGCTGAAAGCTGCTTCTCCTCGTTTGGTTCTGATTCTGGGGATGCAGAGCAGACCAGAACCAGAAGACCAGAGAGGTCTGGAAGGTTGATACAACAACAGCAGATCTTTAATGTATTGTGGTGCTAAGCCGCTCAGTGATTTATAAACTAACAACAGTATTTTAAAGTCTATTCTCTGAGCTACAGGGAGCCAGTGGAGGGACTTTAAAACTGGTGTTATGTGCTCCATCTTCCTGGTTTTAGTGAGAACACCAGCAGCAGCGTTCTGGATCAGCTGCAGCTGTTTGATTGATTTGTTGGACAGACCTGTGAAGACGCTGTTGCAATAATCAATACGACTGAAGATGAAGGCATGGATGAGTTTCTCTAGATTTTGCTGAGACATTAGTCCTTTAATCCTGGAAATGTTCTTCAGGTGATAGAAGGCCGACTTTGTAACTGTCTTTATGTGGCTCTGGAGGTTCAGGTCAGAGTCCATCACTACTCCCAGGTTTCGGGCCTGATCGCTGGTTTTTAGTTGTAATAACTGAAGCTGTGCATTGACTCTAGATCATTCCTCTTTAGGTCCAAAAATAATAACTTCAGTTTTGTTTCTGTTCAGCTGGAGAAGGTTTTGGCACATCCACACATTTATCTGTTCTAAGCATCTCATAAGGATGAGGCCCTCCTGACCTCTCTCATCACACGAACTGCAAAGAAGAGCTGGCAGACACACTTGTACATTTGCCTGAAGTTCCATTCCATGCTATTAACAACTGTGGAAATTAGATTTGTACAGTCCTTTTCATGTTCAACTGGGATGGAAACAGATCTTTGGGTCTCATATCTTTCATTAATGAATGTAAAAATCCAGAATTCATCTCTGAAACCCACTTTCATCAATTCATCCAGAGTACATGACTACTTCTCTATGCATAATTTGCCTTTTTAGGTGTTAGTCAAGGTATGTGGTCAGATTCTTTGTATAGAAGTCATTTTTCTTTAACTAAATTATTTGTTATGGTTCAGTCACAGATTTTTGTTTCTGCATTTTCTCCTTGCAAGACATTTTAATTGGAAATTCCTACCCTCATGCTTTCATGTCTCTTTTGATGTACCTGGGTGTTTTTTTGTTTGTTACAACTTTCCCATTTGTTCGACGGGACACTCTATCCCGGTGTCCCGTCTTGAAGGAATCTTATCATTCTTTCTCTTGTTGACAGCTCTGTTTTCGGGGTTATGTTTCCTGCCAATTAGCTGCTCCAAAAGCTTGTTGGATCTATAAGTTCTGTTTTCTAACTGCAGATAGACTCAGCTTTTGTATTTCCATATTTCTTTTATTCTACTCAAAGTGAAAAACGACATCTCAGAAGTTCCTAACATAAACCATCCCTCAAAAAGGGATGGTTTATGGAGTTTTGCTGGATATCAGTGTTTTTTTGTGCGTGTGAGTTGAATATAGCAGAGAAATAATTTTCTATTAATAGAGGTTGACATGTCAGTTTCTTAAGTGGAGTAAGTTCATGACAATTAACTGCTTAAGAAAAACATTTTAATTTAACTCAAACTAAATCCTATTCACACTGTATATTGTAAAAAAAAGTTCAATTTCCTTCAGTAACTACAGACCAACTCTATACCAGAGAAAGGAGATGAGGGACAAAAACAACTAAAACAACATTAACTGTGAAGTCGGTTATGAAAGGAGACAGTGAATGCAACATGAGGCTGGTCTGGTCAGACAGGTCAAGTGAGTTTCACACTTGGGAACAGCTTCCGCTCCCTCAGCTCATACTAATGCCTTTACCCCCAATCAGAGACACAGCCACAAGCACCACAGCTGTTGCACTCTGAGGAATAAACGGAGAATTATCAGTAGGTAAGCTGCTTTCTTAATGACTTTACTAACAGTAGTAATCAGAGAAGCTTACCTGGTGAGACAAAAGACAGGTCACATTTCATCAGCCATGTTAAGTCTGTTTGGGCCACTATAGAATATCTCTGTGTTGTAAATAGTGAAACTAGCATTTAAGGTCACACTCCCAGAGGTCTGACTGGCTGGTGTTAGTGAGTTTCCAAACTCAGGAATTTCACAGTCTAAGGTAGAAAAACATTTTGGTCCCTCCATGATTCTTGCAAGGAAACGTCTGGAAAGTCTTGGGCTATCCAGAGTAGGCACATGCTATTTTTTTACTATATGGAGCTGAACAATAATATTAAGTAATTGACATCCAATTGTTGGAAGCTGCCTGACCTCATGTCTGCCTTGTCATCTTTCCATTTTTTGTGAACATCTAATAGTGTCTTATCTTAACACTTGGAAAGTGAATTATCACAGATGCACCCATGTTTCAGAAAAAAAACCTATGGTCAAATCAAAGTATCATATCTTTAAATTAAAGGCAATGCAAGAAAAAATACATAACAATTATGTGGTATTGATGAATGCTTTCAAGGATTTGTTTTAAAAATCCAATGCTAACTCAAGCTAAGTTTGAATAAAAAAGTTTCAATTTGTAAAGCAGCTCTTGGCTCAATGTTATGTTATGTTTTCTTTGTGTTTGCTTCCAGAGGGAGTTCAGGTTGTGATGTCCGCATCTAGGTTTGACCGTGTGAGGGAAATGCCTCTCTATGACCAGGTCCCAGTGGGTCCTGGATGGAGGGACACTGAACTGCCCCCTCTCCCACCCCCACCACTACTACATGTGACTGTGCCAGCAGTCAGCTTAGATCCCTTCCCCCCTCCTCCCCTACCTGAGCAGCCAGCTGTGGGGCCTGAATCTTTCTATCCCTCCAGTGATGAGGAACCAGCTGAGGGGGACTGTGAAGCAATGGACATCAAGCCAGTTCGTCGCTTTATTCCCGATTCTGTCAAAAACCTTTTCAACAGTGGGAGCCGAAGCAGCAAAGGGTGGCCTGTTACTTCTTCTACACAGCCTCACTCCCCTGCCCCATCAGCCAATAAGAATACCACCTGCCACACCACAACAGGAGTCCCCTGCTCACCACCCAACTCTGCCCCTCCATCTCCTTCGCTTCCTGGCTCCTATCGGGACCCCTACGGTGGGTCAGGGTGGGGTTATACCTCTCAAAAGGAGAAAGATGGATTGATGCTGGGTGCTGAAGCTATGGACTTGGGTTCTGCAGTGCACAGTAATTTCTCAGCCCAGACCTACCAGGAGCGGGTGGAGGAGTACCATCAGCGCTATGCCTACATGAAGTCTTGGGCTGGCCTACTCAGGATCCTGGGTTGTGTGCAGTTGCTACTTGGAGCTGCTGTGTTTGCATGTGTCTGTGCTTATGTGCACAAGGATAATGAATGGTTTAATATGTATGGATACTCCCAGCCACAGATGTATGGAGGACTTGGTGGAGGGGCTTCAGCATATGGAAATGGGGGAAGTATCTACACAGGTCCCAAAACGCCTTTTGTTCTTGTAGTGGCAGGGATCGCATGGATAGTGACTGTAATCCTTGTTGTTCTTGGAATGACTCTGTACTACAGAGCCATTCTTCTTGATTCCTCTTGGTGGCCACTGACAGAGTGCTCTATCAACTTTGTATTGGCAGTGCTGTATATGGCAGCAGGTATAGTGTATGTAAGAGACACAACCAGAGGAGGACTATGCTACATGCCCATCTTCAATAATGGAGTCAATGGTGCATTTTGTCGCACAGAGGCTGGCCAAACAGCAGCCATAGTCTTCCTGTTCCTCACCATGGTGCTCTACTTTATCAGTGCAGGAGTTTGTCTGAAGCTGTGGAGGCACGAAGCAGCCAGGATGAGAAAGGAGGTGCTGGCACAGGAGGTCTGACCCTAACATCTCTCTTCACCTTCATGAATAAATGTTTAATCTCAGTTAGTAGTTTGACATTACATATATGGTGGAGTTATAATCCACCTCCATGTGTACATAAGAAAGACTGTTTTAACTGATTTTAAAACAGTCAGTTTTAAAGCAGTCAGGCTTTAAACATATTTGAGATTTTATTGAATTGTTTGCTACTCTGGATTGTTTGCTAAATCATTTGAATTGATCATGAAAGGTTGTAAGGTACCAGAACTACTAACATGTCGAGCTAGATTACAGAGTCAGAAGGGTTGCAAAAACAGGATTCTTTTACTTGTAGGTGTCCATGCTATATAAGGTAATAAGAAAAAAAGCAGTAGTGATGTAATTGTTTTTCATCAAGCTCACCAGATCCCTCACCATACAACCTGTCCTACATGACAAAAAGTCCATTACATACATTTCTGGTGTCCATTAAAGATAACAAAAGCTGTGTTATGGTGCATGGTGCATAAAATAAATAAATAACAGACACCTCTGCAGTAAGCAACTTTGGGTTCTGCAGACTTCTATAACTCTGTAACTTTCTTTGAATCATTTCAAGTTTTAAGCAAAAAAAAAAATGTCAAGAACTTTTTCTGCACCATATGGGAAAGTCTTTTTGGCATGCTTGTTTGTAGCTCTAATTGAAAATCACTACATACATTTTCCTGCCAAATATATTTCTAATATAGTATTAGTACATTTTGAAATTCTCTGAATCCTTCTTGAGTCCAAAGAGTTTGAATTCAGTTGAATTAAAGTTCAGTATAACTTTATTCAAGTTATTTATTAAGCGCTATTTTATCGTTCTCCTCACCACCATCTTTTGTTAACTTGAATGTCTGTTTAATTTGTTACTGACTGATTGATGAAGTAATTTGACTGTTGTGTCTGCCTCTGCTCTGAACCATCGTTGCTGATATAGAATCAAAGAGCTTTAGCAATCTTTGGTTTGTATTTGACTCTGTCCATATCAGTTTTATTTTACTACACACATATTTTTGACCACAATATATACAGACCCTTTACAAAAAATTAGAATGTCATGGAAACATTGCATAATTCCTAAAATTCCATTCAAAATATTACACTTTCATAGGTTATAGTCAGGGTCCACAGTTTAGACTTTTTCAAGTATTTGTTTCTTTATTTTTACATAATTTCTGCTTCCATCTCATAAAACCCACATAAAGAGGAATTTAATACTGCCTCTGCCTCTCTCTCTCTCTCTCTCTCTCTCTCTCTCTCTCTCTCTCTCTCTCTCTCTCTATATATATATATATATATATATATATATATATATATATATATATACACACACACATACACATATTTCTTTGGCCAATATATATATGGTCGTAGCGGTTTATGTAGTTAACATAGCTAATGTCCTGTAATATTTTCTATCATTTCAACAATTTTAGATGAAAACCACTGGATCATCCATCCCACTGTCTGTAGTAAGTATGAAGAGTTTTATTTTTTTCCCACCATACTGCATAGACATCTTCACAGTATGTTGTACTAAATGTTTACTGTTGTAGCTGGATTCAGCCTCAAGAGCCTCAGAGACGACACCTCTTCCTACCATTCAGCCTGACATTATGAATGCTCCAAACAATACTGGATCTGCTCCTCTCATGGCAGCAGAACCAGAGATTCTTCGAGGTCACATACCATCTGGATATATTCCCAAACCTGTCATCATAGCAGATTATGTTGCGTGAGTGATCTATTCCATTTTCCAATATGTGTTCTTACATCTGTTGACATCTTTTTATGATACAATTTTCTGTTATCTTTTTGAGGTGTCCCTTTGGCATTTCTTATGTTTGAAAAGGCTTAAAAACAAATAAGCCTCTAAGTTCTTGTGTTTCAGTATTGCTGAGTTGAAAGAACCATCTGAAGTTAAACTTAAGTGGAGTTGACCAGAGAGCCCAGGATTTTGTAGATCATTAAATATGATTTTCTCTTTCCTCTGTATACATACATTTGACAGGAGTCGATTTCTCTATGTAATCTTTTATTGGGAACGATAAGAAAACATAATAATTAAGTAAGACAGAGGTGGCCTGTATCAGAGAATGGATGCAATTGAATTGCTGTTTTCCGTACCAGACTATGCATACAGAAAAAAAAATAATAATAAAAATAGACAATAACTGAAGCAGTGAACAGGATGCTAATTGACGTAACATTTCTAAAGCTCAACTTTAGAAAACTGCAACATAAAATGGCATTGCTGTGTCACCAAGAATCAATAATAATTAGACCCAGAACTTTAACACCTAAATTTAGGTGATTTTAATAGATTTTAAGGCATTGAAGAATTTAACACACACAAAATTTCCAAGCTAGAACCTTTGTATTTGTGTGTTTCTGGTACACCTGCAAATCAGATGCACAATCGACATTTACAAACAACATGAATGACAAAGAAGTTACTCTTGGTCCGCTAGGTTAATTTTTGTTTCAAAAATAATCTGAAGGGATCCAGGAAACAACTGTTCACCGTTCACATTTCTAGAGAAAGATTTTTTTCAAGAAAGTTCCTTGAATGATCAGGAGTTCTTGAAACACCTGAAAGCTGAATAGATGTAATAAAACTTTGCACATATCTGAATAATAATAATAATAATAATAATAATAATAATAATAATATGTTTCATTTACAGGCACTTTTCTTGACAGTCAAAAGTGAATGAGTAACATAAATAACAATATAAAAACAATAAATATCTTTATTCTAAATACACATGCCTGTTTATTCTAACATTTAGCAGCCAAAAGGGTTTTTGAATTCTAAAATATGTTGTCAATATATGGTTTTTAATTAAAATGTGATTCATTTAATTACAGACCTTACAGTTCACTCATTACATTTCTTTATTGAGTCCCACCATTAATAATAACCATTAGAAATTCAAACAGAAATATCTTCTATATGTTCACTGTAAGGATTTGAGTTTTTCTGAGTGTTTATTTTAGGTTTCCGTGTCCACTGAGTCTCCGTGTTGTCCTGTCTACCCCTTGATTGTTCCCAGGTGTGTCTCGTTCCCTCATTACCCTCTGTATATTTATATCCACCTGTGTTTCTTGATCTTTGTCGGGTCATTGTCATTATCTGTCTTGCTGTTTGCATATGTCTCAAGTTTTTTCCTCCAGTTGCTACCAGAATTGAGCGTTTGCCTTCTGCTCATCTGTGGTGCCTGGTATTTGGGATTTTGGACTTCGGATTTTGTTAATTTCATCTTTAAATCATCACTTTCTTCACTTCAAGCTGGGTTCACTTCATCTGCTTCACCACCTCACACCACATATCATGACATTCATGTTTGAACTGCTGACACTGTGCCATTTATTCCACAGTATCTGCTCTATGTTCTAAAAGTGCTCCCTGCACTGTTATGTCAGCAGAACAACTTCCATAGCGTAGGTTCAGGGCTCACTATGACAGTCCTGTCTGAAAAGTGCTTTACACATGATTCTCTTAGAATGGCAATTAGCCATAATCATCTTGCTCAAGATCACCATTCCCTAGTAGCTGTTTAAGGAACAAACATGCAATAAATACAAATTAAAATTATATTTACTTTAAAATGTTCTTCTCTTCATATTTCTTTAAAACCACAAACCTGCTAATGTTATTTGTTTTTATTGGAATATATACTAATGGATTTATTGAACCTGAAACAAAATTAATTTGCCTCTGTTTGCACATTGATGTGTGATGCCTTTTCAGAAAGTATCCCAGCATCCTGTCGGATGAGGAGAGGGATCAGTATAAGGCCGTCTTCAATGACCAGTATGCTGAATACAGAGAGCTTCATGCTGAAGTCCAGATCATGGCTAAGAAGTTTGAAGAGATGAATGAGATGATGCAGAATCTCCCCTCGAGGCCCTCAAGTCAAATGGTACATCTCCCACTCAGTCACCTACATACAAAACTGGACATAGACCGAATGCTTCGGCCCATTAATCCTTTCATTTTCTTTCAGGAGAAAGAACGGATTAGTAGCATCTTATCAGAATATGAAAGGAAGAAAGCTGTGAGTACATGTAAAAACTGAGATTTACAGCCGATTCGTTGTCCCATTTATTATGATCAAGTCTTTTCACGCTCCAATATTTTTGTGGCTCCAATTCACAATAAATATCATCTGAGGGGACATAATAAGACAAATAAAGATTTGATTGAACTTATAAATGTTAACATTTCTATAGTGTACAAACCATACTTAGCTGTAACATCATAAGCGTTTTATTCTTTAATTAAGTAAAAAGTTGTATCTGACACTGATTAATTTCCTCTTCTACTCATTTTTTTGTCAGGACCCAACTTATTTGGAAAAAAGGGAGCGTTGTGAGTACTTAAAAAGCAAGCTGTCCCACATCAAACAGAAGATTCAGGAGTACAACAATACCATGGACTAGGGTGTTAGAAACATTCATGTCTGTAATCACTTTTCTTTAAAAATACTTTGTTGTATAAAAGAACAATTAAAGTTAATAACTTGTATCTGCTCATTGCTGTGCCTTAATTGTATTAGCCTACGTTTGAAAGAGTCCCATCATATGGATGTGCTTCAGGCATGGAAACATGGATTGATTTCATTTGAGCCTGTGTCTGTACTAACACATGGAATGGTGTATTCAGCAAAGTGTGGGCAAGATTACACTGAGGAAAACATTTTATGTGGATGTAAAACAGACATAAACATAACTTGTTGCTCATTGAACACAGATTTGTCCAAGATCTCAACTTCACGTCTGCTTGATGATTAGTACCTTTAAACACACTAAAGTCAATGTTCACTTTTAATCAGAATACAAAAAAAAAATGCAATCTGTCCGATAGAAATGCAGAAATGAACAGTTCCTTAACAGTTTCAACAGTGATATAAATCTAACCTTAAGAGCACAGAACACACCATGTCATTATCAATGAATAAACAGAACAGAAAGATTACAAAAAATTATGTACATTCCTGAAACGCCTATAATTTTTTACTACCATGACTGTTTTTGCAGCTGTGTTTTGTGGTGAAGCAGCTCATCTGTTGTATTATACAATGTAATATAATGCCTTTTCAAACATTGTTGTAAACCAAACCCTGTGCTGTAGTTCTGCAGACTACAGATCAGGACTGATGCAAAATGTGAGATTTATCTTGTTTTCAGTGCAACTCTACTGTTAACTTTACTGTTAAGTCCTATGTGTGTGTATTTTGTGTCAGATGTGGTTTTGTTTTATAACCTGGTGTTTTTTTTATAAGAACTCTAGAATACTTTCCTATAACAGATGTGTGTTCTGTGGGACTCTGATGTGTTTGTCTGACTGAGTTATGACGGGATTTTGTGTGATAGAACTCAGAAAACATTAGTATTGTACAAACATTTTAAGGCAGTCAGGAGGAGCCTATTAATTGATCAATTTATTTAATATGTACTGTCAAGAAAACCCGAGCTCATCCCACTTCCCCATGCTGGAGATTTAAGTTTAACAGTAATAATAAATAAAGTCATCTTTAAAATGAATCACTCAAGTGACATCAAGGCCCAACGGTAGACTTAAATGTCAATAAAATAAATATGGTTGTGTGTGTTGTTTTTGTCTCATGCAAACTTTGCTTTAATTCTATTTCTTTTTTCTATCTAATCCACAAGAAATCATAGTCAGAGAGAGGGAGTCATGAAACAGGAAGAGCAGGTTTCCTGGAAAAAGAGGAAGTCAGTTTCCAGCCTGCAGATTTATAAGAATGGTTGAGACTTCGAGCCAAGATCAAGATGGACAAAAAACTCTGCAGTTGAAGAAGAGTCAGGGTCACAGAGCCAAAGACTGTCCTGCGCATTTGGACCAACCCATCAGACCCGCAACATGTGGCTTCAAATCGCACTTCCTTCATCAGCTGGGTTCAGAGCCCAAAGACAAAGATGAAGATAAAGGCAAAGACCAAGACAAAGGCAAAGAAGAAGAACTGGTGCCTTCCTTCCTGCCAGCACTCAAGTCCTGTGTGACCTCACCATCCATGCGGAGAAGAAGTTCATCAGACCTACAGAGATCTCTGCCTTTGTCGATCAACTTCCTCCTCCTCCTGCTGCAACACCTTCTTCATCATTAGGCCAGGTCTGGGGTTCGAAACGCCAAACTCCGTCCGTCTCTCTCAAAGGTTCCCTTTTTAGTTCTCAGTGTCAGCATTAGGGAAAGATAGACTAGATGATTGATTGATGATTGAAACACAAATTTAGAAAGATATGTTGTAAAATTGTAACTTTAAATTCTTTAATTAAGAAACAAAAGTTCTTTATTTTCTTGCGACAGACTGGCAACCTGTCCAGGGTGACCCCGCCTCTCGCCCGGAACGTTAGCTGGAGATGGGCACCAGCAACCCTCCTGACCCCACTAGGGACAAGGGCAGTGTTGTATAGTAACGAAGTAAAAATACTTCACTACTTTACTTAAGTATATTTTGGAGTACTTCATACTTTCCTGGAGTATGAACATTTTTGATGACTTTCACTTTTACTTCACTATATTTCCGAACTTAATTGCGTACTTTTACTCCGATACATTTTCAATGTGTGGTTTAGTTACTCGTTACAAAAAAGCGAGAGAGAGAAACAAAGTGTTTTGATCCCACCTACTGATTAGCAAGTAGCAAGTAGGCTACCGAACAAAGTCGGTAGCCTACTTGCCTGGGCTTGTTCATCACCACCAATAGGATACACCTGTTTCGCTTCTCCCATTAAACACAAAGCAAGTCTTGCAATCAGCAGCAGTCACATGGAGGAGGAGACGGAGACCACAACGACTGCAACTACGTCGGACACGGCTCCAGGGGAACCACCAGCTGGTGATGAGAGCCCATGGCCTTATTTAAACACAATACACTCTTTCGTGGGTGTTAAAGATTGGTCGTACCGCATGCAGTTTATGTTATTCCTGCCCAAAGATGTTGAAATTCTATCTTACAAAAACTCCCCGTCCAACGTGAAGAAACACATCGAGGTAACTTCTTATGAAATGGTTATAATCCTCCTGTTTCAGTAACTATAGCTTGGTCACTAGGCACTACTGTATTGTGAAACGTTGACCATAAATGAACTTTGTTTGGCATTGTTTCAGTTCCATACATGGTGTTTTTAGCGTAGGCCTAATGTTGACTGTAGCAGGCTACCTAGACTCCTCTGTTCAAGGGGGACAGAAGCCATAGCGATAGCAATTTAGGCTAAATTTAACGAATATAGGAAAGGCATGCAAGTTCAAAACCAGGTTTACAGATGCCAATAAGCTGCATTTCCCTCCCAATTATTTTTTTCTTTTGCATAATGACCAGTTGTGTGCACCACCTACTGACTGTAGCATTGACTGATTCACTGATTTGTGAAGTAGAGTAATCGTAACAGCTCTTTTTCTTCATGTTGGCCGCATTTTCTGTACTATTTATTTTTCTCATTTTCAGCACTGACCTTACTTGAAGGGAAAACTTGAGGCTTACAAAAACTTTGTATTTTCTGTCCTGGAGGGTATACTAAGAAGCTGGTTCAGTTGTAAAGCAGGTTAAGTTAACCTTGTGCTATAGGTAAAGCACCTAATTTTCTTAACTAAATGATGCCTGCAGGTATATCTATTAGCAGGTTTAATTTTGCCTGCACTTGGTTGGGTACATTATTTTAAGTGTATTTGACAAGTTTACCAAAATATAAAAAATGTCATTCAAACTGCATTTGCTTTGTTTTACTTTTTACTTGTACTTTTCATTACATTACTTGAGTACATCCATTTTTACAGTAATTTCCATACTTAAGTACAAGAAGTTTCAGATACTTTAAGACTTTAACTCAAGTAACATTTCAGTCAGTGACTTGGACTTTTACCAAAGTCATATTTTGGAGAGGTACTTATACTTTTACTTGACTCTGAGATTTCAGTACTTTATACAACACTGGACAAGGGTGTTAGAAAATGGATGGATGGATGGATGGATGGATGGATGGCAGTTCTTCATTTTTAAGGTGTATTCCAAACTTTTCCCCGTAATTCATCTGCCTTTTTTCTATGTTGAGCTAATTCAATGGTACTCAAAAGATACAGAGGTTTGGGAAATTGACCACTAACTGATCAATTTCCAGTTGTGGGGTTTTCCATTGCATCAGCATTGATGCAATGGGATTCTTGTCAAGTTGAAAATAAAGCTCCCACTAACAATTTACTTCCAAGATGGCATGGTTGTTCAAAACCTAATGGTATTTTTCTTGATTTGTATTCTATCACTTTTGATAGTATATAAATAATAGATAGAAATTAGGCTGGAGATCACAACAATGGTTTACAGATTGCTGTACACACAGTTTTTCTCTCTGACCTCGTTTCTTGCACTATAACAAGTAAACCTAAAGATTTGAATACATTTCCTCATAAAATTGTCATTAAAATCTCATATTAAATATCTGATGCTTTTATCTTTCTCAGATAAGTTAAGTCTTGAGACTTTCTTTTTAACCTTTTGTTCAAAAGAGGCGTATAGCAACATTATATAGAAATATAATGTCCATAATTTTTATTTAATAGAAAAACATCATTCAATCCGCCATCTTTAAACCTAAACTAAAAAAAAAACATTTTCAGCAACCGCTGCTGATTACTGTCAACGATGACGCCACTGAGGACAGCCAAAAAGCCAGAAAGCATTATATAGAAATATAATGTTGCTATACGCCTCTTTTGAACTAAAGGTTTTATGTCTCAAAGGGATTTATTCTATAAAAATAAATAATAAAAAAGCTACATTTCTTGGTTTACAAGAAATGCAGCCTAGCCCACCAGCCTAGTGTTGTAAGCATCTTAAAAATAGATCATTTTTTTATGCATTAAAGAGGTCATAGTGATTTGAGATTTTTGAAAAAGCAGTCATTGTCCAAAGGAAATATTATGAATACCATTGCTAATATTAATTTATTATTGTTATTATAATTTTTGTTTACCACTTTAAGAGGTCTTAAAAGTATTTCTGGTAGGAATAAAAAATATTTGACGTTGGGACTTGAGCAGGAGAAATTTTTTCTTTCTGTGAAACAGATTTTTAAAAATGTGCTGTGCAGAAATTGCAGAAAATTATTTTGCAGGTTTTTTTCTGTTAGAAAAATGGTTCAAACTGTGTGGCTCATGCTGTATGGACTATAAAAGTTGTACATGTTGCAAACAACGTGTCTCTGAACGGCTCTCTCAAAATGGCGGTTTAAGTTCCTTTTTTCTTTCCATAAAAACCTGAACGGCTGGTTTCGTCAGTTGGGGACAGTAACTCTCCTTGTAAGTTTCGCAATGCTTAATTTCGCTGGTCCCCCTCTGACCCGGAAGGTCTTAGTAATGAGGTGTCTCTATTTTAGATTCTATAAATATTCGTTTTAGCATTTAAATCACCTGTAGCGTTTATTAATTCTGGAATGAATACAATCGCTGCATACTTATGGCAAGTAAAAAAATCAAGACAAAAAATAAAAATTCCTACCTATTCTGACTAAAACTGTTGTGTGACCTTGTCTGTTGTAAAAGTCTTGATAATTTTCTGGACATAATGCAATGTGAAGTAGCGACAGTGCTTTTCATTTCAACGAGCTAAAATTAAGACTGGTTTTCCGACTGAAACTAGTCAGAAAAATAAAAGCTGCGACAGAAGAAGATTTCCTGGAGTGGGAAGTCCAGCTTCTGGGAACTGTAGAAGACCACACCTTTTCTTTTTATTTGGAGTGACAGTGTTATGAGTAACACTGTCACTCCAAATAAACACCTGTTATGGAGTGGGGACAGGATAGACCTGTGTGGCCTGAGGAACAGATCACGTGATGCAAGCACACCTGCAGAGGCCAGGTAAGGAGTTCCTGCACGCGGGGCGTGGATGGATGTTGGCTCGCGCGTGCGCATATTTGGCTTGTTCTTCTTGGACGACGCCACTCTGTTGTTCAGGATCAGCTACATCACAAGGTCGGTCATTTTTTGATCTTACCGTGATAATTTGATGACCAAAAGTATTCTAATTAAGGCATAACTTATTTCAATGGATTACTTAAACAGTGGTTTTTTCTTTAAAAAATATTTTATTGAGGCCTGTGAATTTTCGCCTGAAGTCTGTCCATTGTTAAACACACTTTTTAGTGCGACTCTGTTACAAGGTATCAGAAAAACTAATTTGTTATTATTTCAGTAACAGTGTCCGTTGAACTTTAGTCATAGCATCACGGAGTCCCTTGAAAAGTTTATTTTAGCCTGTGCTCTATAAAACAAACCTGCTGTGTATTTCATGTAATCCAACGTCTTCCCTTAAAAGTGCTGTACCTAACCTGACCTATCTCTGTTAATTTTTCCGAATGACAGCATCTGTAGGCAACATTTATTTAGTTTTTAACCAGTTCCTCTAACCGCAACCATGCTCGGGTCCAAATAGCAGCCTTTCCTTTGTGCTCTTGAGCAGGTCAATATTTGGAAGGGGCCATCCATCAGACTGCTTCATTCACTTGCCAAACACAAATAGGAACTTTATCATGAATAAATCGCTATCTAAACTGCTCTAAAAGTTAAATGGACATGCATAAAAAAAATCACTGCATGTAAAATTCATCTGTAAATTACAATGTATCGAGAAAGTATTTACACCCATTCACTTCTTCACACCTCCATGGTACAATGCTATCATATGCTTCAAACTGGGGATGGTGTTAGACATGTAATTTAAAAAAAATAGCTGTTTTTGTCCTTGAACGATACCTGGAGTTTAGGCCCAAAAGATCTAGTTTGTTTTCATCAGACCAGAGAATTTAGTTTTTCCTGGCCTAACAATTTCCAAAGTGTGTTTTCAGAGGCATCATAAATGCAACATTAGTGGACTGGGTTATCAATGTTTGACCTTACAGATTTGGGCTGTCAAACATTAGTTTTAGAGGGCTTTTGTCCTGAAACTATTAGATATGTCTCTGCTTCAACATGCTTGAATCAAATAATTAGGTGATTAGCAGGACTCTGTAGAACTTGATTGGATGATGAGTTCATCCAGCGATCCAATTCTGGTGTGTTTTACCTGGGACACATCTAAAAGTTGCAGGACACAATATCTTGAGGACTGGAGGTTGACAAGCCGGTTCTAGATTTTTCTGTTATCTCCACAAGTTAACGCCATATGTTGCCATTGGGTTTTGGCCAACTCTGACCAAAACTCTTCTTCCTTGAATACTTAGTTTGGTCAGACAGTCGGATCTAAATTCTTACATTTGAAGGCTTTTTGGAATGCTTAGTGCTTCCAAGATCTTTTGTATCCTTCTCCATACTTATCCTCTGACAAATATGCTCTCATATGTCTACAGATAATGCCTTTGATGTCATTGTTTAGTTTTTGCTGTGATATGACAACCGGTGTACTAGAGTCACATTTTAGAAACGATCCTGAACGATGACCAAAGAAAAAAAATGTTATGTACCAGTTATTCTGAAAAGTAATTTTTTTTAAGTACATCGTCTGTTTTTATAGAAAACTCAACATAACTTAAGAATAATTCAATTAAATTCAGTTCATTTATATAGCGCCAATTCACAATAAATGTTGTCTCAAGGGCCGTACAAAAAATCCCATTTCAATTCAATGACATATACATTCCAAATGAATGTTATCAAACAATACAGTGTGTTAAATTAATTATTCAAAATAGATTAAAAAGTTTCTATCAGGAAGAAACCTCCAGCAGAACCAGAACCGGGCTTAGTACAAGTGCCTATCTGGCACGACAAACTGGTGTTTGAGAAGACAGAGCAGAATGCACAAGAAACAGATGAACTGATTGATGAATATTGTAAACAATTTTAAAAGTACAAAGTTAACGGCAGGAAAGAGAAAATGATTAGTTAATGGCAGGATTATCTCAGTCGATGCCATCCTCCAGGAAGGAATCGCAACCTACTACATAAACAAAAGTTAACAGTTCAAATATCCGTAAATAATTAAAATTGGAGTAGAAGAAGACAAAGAGAATTTGAAAAGAGTAAAGCACTGAATACTTTCTGAATAAACTATAGTGCTTATTATTTTTAATTATCAGCCCCTGAAGAGGAACAGCTTAGTGTATTTTAATAGACAAAAAAAAATCAAAAGAGAAGTTGAATAAAATGCCCTCAACATAAACCTTAATGGTTGTTAGTTCCTTGTAGCATTGAATGTCACAGTTCTTATGAATAGCAAAAGGTTGTCTCAGGTCTTATACAAACATTTTCTCTGTTTCCTCTAGTCCGGAGGATTGTTCTTTTTTTCTAAGAAGTTTGAGAGCCAGAATCATTCCAGGATGCCGAGCCACCGTCACAGCAACCATCTGTACCCGCCAAGTGGAAGTAAACAGTGAGTGATCACACTTTTACCTCATTCTACTTCTTTGCTTTTTTAGGTATGATCATCATACATCACAAATTTCTTTCCCATTGTAAATGGGTCAACTTTTAATATCTTTTTAACTTACAGTTGAAATCAGACGTTTACCTACACACAATAAAAAGACACATGTTTTCTTATTTTAGGTTGGTTAGAATTACCAGAATTTTTTGCTAAATGCCAAAAACTTTTACATTTTTTGTAGATTTTTTTTGTGTTTCTTTCTTTTGAATTCACAAGTTTATATGAATTTGGCAAGTAACGGTGACTGAATGACTTGGGTCAAACCTTTTGACTTTCCTTCCACTAGCATCTCACAGTTTACTAGAATTTTGGCCCATTCGTCCTCTTAGAACTGATATAGTTTACTCATGTTTGTAGGCTGCCTCACACTCCTTTCCAGATTTACCTACAACTTCTCCATACGACTGAGATTAGGGCTGCACTAAAACATGAACCTTCTTGTCCTGTAGCCACTTTATAGCTATTTTGTCTGAATGTTATAGGGTTGTTTTTCTTTTGGAAGACCAATCTACACCCAACCTTTAACTTCATGACTGATTTTCTTTTCAAAATCTAATACCACACACATAACAATAGAAAATCTTAACTAAAACAGCTTGAGTTGTGGAATGTGTGGTGCACATCAGAAGCAACCACACACAAACCAATTTCACTCACCAGCATTCAGAAATCAGACAGTAAATCCCACAAAACGTCTCGAGATCAAACGTGAGTTCAACATCACATGCTGTGAGATTGGGCCAAGACAATCCCGACAAGTTGAATATCCCCAATTTTAGAACGGAGCTGTCCTGGCGTTCATCTTGTCCTAAGAGCTATCCCTATAACACCTAAGTGTCAATTATGCAAAAAGAAAAAAAAAGAAACCAGGAAGGGCTCAAAAACTGTTTTTACACCACTGTAGGTGAGTCCCAGTTTACATCCAAGCAGAGCTTCAACTACATCCCACTGGCACCAAAAATCTGGTCTTAAGTTGGTGACCGATTCAAGAGACAGCCTACAGCATAGCTCTGAAGCATCCAGATAAATGTTAAATGACATAGCATTAGCATGTCTTGCATACAGAAAAATATCCATATACAGTGTTTTTTCATGGAAAATGTTTCTCCCTCTTGTTTTCTCAGCTAACCGTAAATAAAATTGCTTTTGTAAAATTGTGGCAATACTTGCAAAAAAAAATTTAGAATTAACTATGATATTCAGTAAGCTATTGATGCTAAATTGAAATTAATTCTATACAGTTATATCTAGAATATTTAATTCAGATATGACTTTGTGTAACTTTTATCAATCAAATTGATGGAGTCTTTATGGAACCGTGTGAGAGGTTAATAACATGTAGGTAAAACGTCCCATAGCATTACCATTTATATGGGTGCTTACTTATATACTGCCGCTGTAGGATTTTGTGTTGCTGTATGAGTCATTGCTGTTTACTTTAATATTCCATGGCATCTAAATCACCTGCATCACATTTTTATGCTGCAGTGCTTTGTACTACTTCCAACCACTGACTGGACTTTCAACACAATGTTATCATGTTGTATCCAGTCAGGTTTTAAAAATCTCTCAAGGTAAATAATATTAAAACAACAAATTAAAGTGAGCTAGACACAAGCTCTTAAAATCATAGGAATGTTAAACTATACTACTTCTAGTATACATTTTCACATGCTAAAACATGGTACACTCTTTCATATAATTCTGTCATGGCTAAAGCAGAACTATGGTAAATCTATTTCCTGTTAGTGTTGCTTCCAACATGTCAAAATCAACTATTGGGATGTTTCTTTTGAGAGGTAATCAAAGTTTGCTATTGGTGAAACATTTACTGCAAACATTCTCTGTACTAGTCTTACTATTTGGCCTTATTGTTTGAATCTGACCTACTGTGACATTCATATATTGACAAAAGCTTGTCTACTCTCTTCTGTTGACAGCAAACATAGGCACAGTGAGCCGATGTCAAACCCAACCTTCTCCTACTATAAAGCAGACAAGAACATTCAATTCTATCGCTGGACTTCCCCCCCAGGTGTGATGAAGATACTGTGCATCATCATCGTCATCATGTGTGTGGCCATCTTTGCATGTGTGGCCTCAACTCTGGCATGGGACTATGACATGAGTGTCATGGGAGGTGGAACTGCCCTGATGCCGGGTTTAACCGGTGGATACGGCAGCAGCTACGGCAGCAGTTACAGTGGCACATACAGCGGCACTTACGGTGCTGGTCTTGGCGGCAGTTCCGGCAGCTATGGCTATGGAGGAACACAAATTGACCCCAAATCTGGCAAAGGCTTTATCATTGCCATTGCTGCCATTACTTTCATAGCCACGCTGATCATATTTATCTTGGTGATTTCAAGGCAAAATGCAGCCCGTTCTTCAAAGTTCTACCTAGCACCCATTATTGTCTGTGCCATTTTAGCATTTTTGATGCTTATTTCCACCATTGTCTACCTGGTGTCAGTGAACCCAACCGCACAATCCTCAGGATCTATGTTATACAACCAGATGATCCAGTTATGTGCACAATACCAGACACAGACTCAGGCCCAAGGTATCTTCATCAACCAGTACCTTTACCATTACTGTGTGGTGGAGCCCCAAGAGGTGAGTTAAATTATTTTAATGCAGTTTCTTTTGAGACTGTGAGAGCAGAGCACAAGCTTTGTGAAACTGTTTTCATTTTGAAAATGTATGAGTGTGTTTTGTGTGCAGGTAAAAGCAAAAACCAATTTTTTTTGTGTGTAAAGTGCAAAATTCAGTACACATCTTACTGGACTACGATTAAATAATTCTAATTTTAGGATGAATACAGGGTTATTAAATCTCAGGTGAAGCAACATTTGTATAAATTTCTCTTCTATTTCCAACCATTTTATATTCGAAAATTTATTCTTGTTTCATAATATTATCATAAACTTTGAGGGCTCTTAATTTATATTATTTATATTATTTAGCCTTGATGTTGGTAGTAGTTTGATTTTGCACATGTGACCCAGGCAACATTCAACTACTCTGGTCACAAGATGCTATTTTTATTTACATCTTGTGTAGGGGTTTATTTTAGCTTTGATAAATGATACATTTAGTATGCTGATGGTAAACACAATCGATTAGATTCATTGGCTGCTGTTGGAATTTTATGTGATCCCTTACAATAGACTACATGAGTTTGACTAATGTCCTAAATGTGATGGACAACTGTCCATCGTATGTTACATGATGTTAGCCTACAGTAACTAATTTCTTTGCCAATACAGTACAAGTAAATGAAGCATTTCTTTAACGTGTAAATCTAGTTATGAACAAATCCAAGCTACATTCAGAATTCTTTATCTTGTAAAAGGTGTAAGGATTTTATGTTGAAAATGTTTTTTTCCACTAACCCTTTAAATATACAGTGAGAGATCTGAGCCGTCAAGAGACACTGTTTACTTGGAGCATGGAGGAATTTACTATGCTTGTAGCTAGATGTAATTTTGTATCACTGATATTGGATGCTTTTGTCCTGCAGGCCATAGCAATTGTCTTGGGCTTTCTGGTCGTTGTTGGCCTCATCATCTTACTGGTGTTTGCTGTCAAGACTCGCTCACTGATCCAGCGCTGGGGCCAAGACCGAATTCTCTGGGAGGAAGTGAAGATTATTAACTCTCCTCCCCACAACAGTGTTGGAGAGTGGGTAAGTAGGAATGGGAACGAGTTTGTCAATCTAAAGACAGATCACTTTACCTAAAATGTTATTTTCTGCTCAATTTTAACTGCAAACTCTCTGGAAAAAAATGTAAAAAAGGTGAAAGGTTAGATAAGTTTTAATTGTAACCTGTTGGCTTTATTTCTTTGTGTATTGATGTTGTAATATGATGTTGATGTTTATGTGTGGCTCTTAAATAGTGATCTGGATTAATAGACAACTTCAACATTAAGGCTACACATAGATGAAATTGCAACATTTATCTAAAAAAAAATTTGACTCCTGAACCTACCTGTCAGGGGATATTCCCTTTTCCTTTGCTGATCAAAACTTTATCCGTTGTACTGTTTTTCTCCATTTTTTTTTTTTTTTTTTAGAATATATATACTGTATATTTTGACAAAAGTTTAGACATCACCAGTAGCAACACACACAAGTTTCACCTTGGGAAACTTCAGCTGTTTCTTTTCACACACTGCTGCCCTAAATAGAGCTTTACTCAGCTCTATTTACTGAGTAAATAGCTCAGCTCTATTTACTCAATAGAGCTGAGTAAAGCTTTAGATAGTCAGTAATAGTCTACATACTGCTGTGGTCCAAGCAAGGAATAGTGATAAACAGATTTAGTTTGTGAAGCCTGAAGACATTGGTTCTGATGGTGAAAAAGCATAGTGCACACAATATATATATATATATATATATATATATATATATATATATATATATATTAGCTCATACAGTAAAGTAGGTAATGAAAGCAGGGGGAGACATCCGTGTTGAGGATGAAGGCTTATGTGGGTTGTGCTCTACCCCTGTGCCACCACAGCGTCCCAGCGCAACACAAGTTTTTGTTTGTCAAGTCTAGTCCATGGAGGCACCAATTCAAATGATCTGCTGCTAACATCTCATTGCAAGATTTTACAGCACAACTTGGGGGGTCTAGAACCCTCCATGTCTTGATGTAGCAAAGGGAACCAATACTGTGCTGGTAGTAATGTTGGTCATGATTAGATCTACATTTATTTAAATATGAACTGAATCATGTAATTCCTTAAGTTGTTTCATAACACATTACTCCTATTTAACGATGTTATATATCCAAAGGCTCCAAGTCTCAAAAATTATTACTTTTTTATGTAAGGTAGAGAAGAAGAGGTTAGTGGGTTAGGTTTATTTTGGCAGAGGCTACACATGTTTTGTTTTATGCAAAGCAAACTGTTTTGTAAGTTTTTCAAACCTTTCTCAATGAACTGTGAGAAAGGGTTGGATGGTTTCATTTGCAGTTTCTGGGTGTGGTCTGTTGGGCAATTGTTGGTTTCAGGATGATGTCCTGAAACTCAGAAGAGGTGTTGAGCACAAAGCAGAATTGGAATGAGCTTTTATGTTAAAGTTTGATTCCAATGATGAGAAATTAGGAACATTAGTAACTATGTCAGAACAGCCATTAAAAATCAATAAAAATTGAAGTTTTCAATTTAGTCAAGTCCTCCAGAAGAACATTCAACAGTTTAGACAGTTTTAGAGACTAAAACACAGCTCTGTCAGACTTCCTGCTGACGGCACTGATGGTATCTGTGGCATTCAGACATGCAGGAAAGAGTGGAGGAACCGGTCAGACTTGGTGCATGGCTCTTCCACCCACAGAGTTTGTCATAAAAGAAAACAGGTTACCTCAGGGTAAAAAGAACCTCAATAGAACTCAAGAAGCAGACTTCTGGAATAAGAGACTCAAAGAAACAGAAAAAACTAATGATGTCCGTCTGTCTGTATTTTCCTCTTTTGCAAGATGATGATAAACAGATTTCCAGACACATTTAATGAAAGTAGAAACATTCAGTATGATGATGAAATAATCACTTGATGGGTTTTTGTGAACGGTAATGGAATTCTGTTTAGATTAAATGAATTATCTGTTTGAACTTCTGATTTTAAATTGACATTAACTCAATTACCCCACTTCAGGTGAAGAATGTGTCAGGTGAACCAGAGATGTTGGTCCGAGACCCTAATGATAGAGTTGGGGGTTCAAGAGAGTACCTGGACAAGCTGGAGTACAACAAGCCTCTCTACCTACCAGGGTAACTTAGTTATTCAAGTCCACTTCTGCCTGGGGAGATCACTGCTTTTAATCCCTTTTCCAATTAGATCTACTTGGAAAAGGGGCAGAAGACTGGTATATAGTCCTCTGCATTCTCTGTGGAATGCAGAGGACTATATATGGAAAAACTGTCTCTGAGTATGTTGTAGCACTGTAAAAATGGTTTGGCTCATACAAAAACCTAAAGATTCTCACTCTTGTTTTCAGAGACTCCGACATAAGCAGTTTTGCAGGAGGCTATAAATCCAGGCTGAAGGAATATGATGCTGGGTTTGAGTCCGGAGATGACTTGGAAGAAGAAGATTTCAGTGTGTGAGTGATTTTTATATATATATACATATATATATATATATATATATATATATATATATATATATATACACACAGCACAGACCAAATGTTTGGACACAACTGTGTGTCCAAACGTTTGGTCTGTACTGTATACTGTGTGTGTATATATATATATATGTGTAAGGCAAGTCCTGAGAAGCCAGCTCAATGGCAAGAACAAAATCCGTGCGATAAACAGCTATGCCCTGCCAGTAATCAGATACCCTGCTGGAATAATTAGCTGGCCAAAGGAGGAGATAAAAGCCACGGATATTAAGACTAGAAAACTACTAACAATGCATGGAGGGTTCCATCCCAAATCCAGCACCCTGAGACTGTACATGAGCCGCAAGGAAGGAGGCAGAGGACTAGTGAGTGTGAGAACCACAGTCCAGGACGAAACAACTAAGATCCATAAATACATCAGGGACAAAGCCTCAACAGACAATGTGCTCAGTGAATATCTCAGACAACAGGGAACGGAGGTTGAGGTCCCAGAGATACCATCATGGGAGGACAAGCCCCTACATGGGATGTACCACCAGCAAATAACCCAAGTGGCTGATATCAGTAAATCCTACCAATGGCTGGAAAAAGCTGGACTCAAGGACAGCACAGAGGCCCTCATCCTGGCCGCCCAGGAACAGGCCCTAAACACCAGAGCAATAGAGGCCCAGATCTACCACACCAGACAAGACCCAAGGTGTAGGTTGTGCAAGGAGGCCCCTGAGACAGTCCAGCACATAACAGCAGGGTGCAAGATACTGGCAGGGAAAGCGTACATGGAACGACATAACCAAGTTGCAGGCATAGTGTACAGAAACATCTGTGCAGAATATGGACTGGAAACCCCGAGATCAAAGTGGGAAACACCCCCAAAGGTGACGGAGAACGCCAGAGCTAAGATCCTGTGGGACTTCCAGATCCAGACAGACAAAATGGTAATGGCGAACCAACCAGGAAATTGTCGTAGGGGATAAACAACAGAGGAAAGCCGTTGTGGTAGATGTAGCAATACCAAGCGACTGCAACATCAGGAAAAAGGAGCACGAGAAACTAGAGAAATACCAGGGCCTCAGGGAGGAACTGGAGAGGGCCTGGAAGGTGAAGACCACAGTGGTGCCTGTGGTCATCGGGGCCCTCGGGGCAGTCACCCCCAAACTGGACCAATGGCTACAACAGATCCCAGGAACAACATCAGACATCTCAGTCCAGAAATGTGCAGTCCTTGGCACAGCCAAGATACTGCGCAGAACCCTCAAGCTCACAGGCCTCTGGTAGAGGACCCGAGCTCAGAGGATAAGAACCACCTGCGGTGGGTGAGAAGGGAATTTTTTTGCAGAGGTGCCGTATAGGTTATGACGATTCCAAGGGCCCCTGACCGACAGGGGGCCCTTCGCAATTTATTTGTTTTTTATTTTTTCATAGAAATAAAAAAAATTGAGGCCCTGTCAATTACAAAATTAATTATACTGTGTTTTCTAAAATAATTTTTAGCAGTAAAAATCAAATGTTCTCCCTCCCAGACCAAAAAGCACACATTTGCCCTAAACCCCCCTGGATCTGCATGAAATGTTTCATTCCTGCTTGGAGCGCTTGACGGTGACATGTTCAGCAGCAGCCAGTAGATGACAAGAACTACTGTGGTTGTTACTATGTTGCTAAGAAAAATAATAAAGTAGGTTTTCAGAAAATAGAGAGATAGAGAGGGAAAAAAAACAAGAGTGTCAATTTGTAACCCAGTTTTTCTCTGAGGGGTGGGTAGACTATGTGAGATTATCAACCATTTAGCATAATTAGCTCAGCTTCAGACTACTCTTTGCCTCTATTTCATTAGCATTCTATGAACGAAGGAAAAAAATTACCATCATATTCATATATTGAACATGTACCTGTACCTCTTACCACACTTAACAGATGAGTCAGTCAGCAGCAGCTCTAACCCACGTCCCTCCTGACCCATCCTCTCCTAAGTGGAATTAAAGCTGCACTTTTATAAAAATATTTTTTTTACATATTTGTTAAAACTGTCATTATGTTGTGACAGTATGGCATGAGAGATAATCTGTGAAAAATTAATTTCATCTGCCTTTTCCCAGTGCTTTCTAGAAACAACCGGTGGTTGTTTCTAGAAAGCAACCACTCTCCTGCCTCCTGATCAGAGGCAGGAGAGTTTTAGTGCTGTCAATCACAATCTCATGTGGCGGATCCTTCCCCTTGCTAGGTGCTATGCTGTAACTAGCAATAACGATAATTTGTTTCTCCACCATTAGCACATTTAGTAGTGAGTGAATGAGTTGATTGACAGCACTAAGACCCTCCTCCTGGTTCTGAGTGGTTGTTTTTGGTCGGAATGTTGCGTTACTTTAGCCAGTAACAGCAGCTCAGGGAGCTTATAACAAACTGTCACAACATGGTGCCAGCTTTAACAAATATGAAGAAAACATATTTTTTATTAAAGTTATATATACTGAGGCTTGAATAAAATGCAACTACATAGCATTTTTGAGAAGACAGGATTGCTTCATGTATATTTTGCATGTTGCCTTTTACTGTTACTTGTGGGGAGAGACATTTCAGTAATCTAAAAAAAAGCAACCTACTTGCATATTATATGCGGACTGTTGGATGTAAAATTCACGAGCAGTAAATATTGTGCTAGTATCAGTATTGAACCAAAGGAAGCAAGGCAAGCCTTTAAAATTGTGATGCTTTTGATAGGTCAGATAGACTCAAAAAATTGTAACAGCAGCTGCGCCCAATAAAATTTTTTATCATGGGGCCCAAGATTCCTGGCGACACCCCTGTGTATGTATGTGTGTGTGTATATATATATATATATATATATATATATGAGATTGTATCTTGCTGTTGTTTACAGTTTATTTCCACCCATTATGGATGAGCAAGAGCGTCTAAGCTACAAAAGAGAATTTGACCGAGACCATCTTGAATACAAGAGCCTACAGGCTGGGATGGATGACATAAACCAGAACCTAGCTGACCTGGAAGGAGACTTGGACAGGCTCCCTGAGGGGAGCTCACAGTATCTGGTGAGGGCATTAAATAAATTAAAATATTATTGAAAAGTAAATTTATTTCAGTGACTCAATTCACAAAGTGAAAACACATTTAGACTAATCCCACATAGACTGAGGTTTTGAAGTCTTTTTTTTTGTTATGATGATATTGTGCTTACAGCTACTGAAAACATGATATCTATGGCTAGAATATCACATCAGACCAAAGAAAGCCATTTTCATACAAAAATTTTTTAAAACATACTTTTAATCTGACAAGTGGGTTTCATCAGAGTGCAAATTACAGTGTTGGTACTGGAATTGAATAGTACTGGTACTGCATACCACTACTGATTACGACACACATACATGGCTGTCTGGTTTGGGTTTTTTTGTTTTTTTTCTTTGATGTCAGTTTTGTAATATGCTGGAGTGAGTTAGGTGGGGAACTAGAAGCTTGTCTTTGTGTTTATTGTATATTTCTATTATCATGTAATGGTTTCAGAGCTGCGATAATAAATAATAATTAAAGTGGAGTAGTGATGGAGCAGCCATCTGCCTTGTGTTTTACATAATCAAAGTTGTGTATGAATCTTGAATAATATCTTTCTATATTGTGACACTAACAATGAACTGGTCTTACTACAGGATGCCTTGAATGAATACACTCAAGTCAAAAGCTTCAAGAAGGTAAGGTTAGCCAAGCTGTGAACTCTGATGATAAATATGAAGTGGACAATGGACTTTTCCATCACTATAGAGTACTTTGGACCACCATGTGTTAAAGTTACTTAAACAGCTTGTGTTAAAGTAAGTTACTACTTTAAAGGAGTAGCCTACTTTAAAATACTGGAATTTGCACAGAACTTAGTTTTGGCTGTCTAATGACACATTTAAAATATTAAATCATGTCTAATGATCAATTAAACAGTATTTGAGTAGACTCTTTACTAAATACTTTTTACACTTGCTTATTTAAAGCTTCTACTTAACATGTTGAAGTTATACTACTCTGATTTGAGTATAATATTTGGGTATTCTAACCAATCTCTGTAAATAAATAATTGCACTATTGATTTTTAAAATTTCTTTATTTTTACCAAAAGCAACCATAAAAAAGGCGGTGGAAGGCATCCCTTATTTTTTTTCTGAAAGGTTCAGCCCTAGATGAATGTAGCATCCAGTGCATTAACATGTTAGTCTTCATTATCTCTGTTTGTTGTAGTATACTGGGATAAATGTTAAAAAGATGTTTAGCAGCTGAATGTTCTAATTACCCCAGTCAACACATAAGCCTCCCAACAGCCTCCCATAAGCATTCCCAAAAGATAAAATCTAAAGGATCAGTGGACAAAGCAAGTACAGAGAACAGATGGCTTCCCATTCCATGGTCCCCACTGTGTAGCAACCATTTCACTGCACGAAAGTCACAAAAGTGTTAAAAAATATTTTTAAAAACAAGATTATCCATAATGATGAAAATAGAGGGATTATTTGTTTTTAAGTACAGTTGATGCACATGCAACCTGACTGCAGAAAGAGCCAGCCTGCTTCTAAACTGTCACCAGTTGACATGGTAACCGCCAATGACTTGCTGTTTTAATATTAGCCAGCATGTTGTCAGCACACTACAACTGTTTATCACAGCATAATAAAATAAGTTATGCTACCAAATTGACATTAGTTAATGAGATGCTTCTTGACGACCCAAACACATCACATCCAGATGAGTGGATAAATGACAAAAAATCCCCCAACCTTCAATGGGCGGACATTACTTACTAGGAATATTAAAGCAGTTTTGTTCACGGTAAGGTCAGCGCTCAATGAAATGTGTTGGGTCCCTCTAAAAATAAGATAAATATAACTATGGTGAGGAAGGTTGCTGGTGTAAAACCTTAATAGGGTTTTCCTAAAATTGTAAATTTTCATGAAAAATGGAATTCATATTTAGCATGTAAAGGACAAACACAGAATGAAGTCACAGTAGTTCATCTTTTTTGGTTTAATTAGTTCAGACTCTAAATCCTTTGGTCTACATTTGAATGGTGGAGGGAAGGACAGAGAGGATGACACAGGGGGCTAGATGATAGTCATTGTCATGTTTATTTATAAATGTAACATTTAAAAAACAATTGACTAAAGTGCTTTGGAATTATACTAAAAATAAGATGTCAACTAGAATAAAATTGTAATAAAAATAAACACAACGCTGAAGCTTTGCATTTGGGAGGGTCAGGAGATGACCTGCTCCTGCGATCAAAGAGCTACTCTTCATTTAACCGAGGACAAGCAAAGTGTATGAATCAGCAGCTCACTGTAAAGCACTGGGCACAACCCAAACACCTAAATCTGTTCTATAAGGGCAGGCGGTTCAGTTTATTGTTTTTAAGCCAGAGATGTTTCAAAGTTGAACTTGGCTTTGTCTCGGATGGTCAACCCACATTGATGAAATGAAAAGTTTGTATTTTCTTTTCTTGTCAGTCCCCAGATTACCAGATGAAGAAGAGGAGATGTAAATATCTGAAATCCAAACTGTCACACATCAAGACTAAAATCAGTGAATACGACCGCCGCCCTTGAACATTCTCCTGTGACTTGGTTCAGTTGAAGCATGTTATTTAATCTCTGTATGAAGGATGTCTTAACCAAGGCTCTCACTATATTCTCACTACAAGAGATGACTAAAAGAGTATAGTTTTCCATTAAGAATACTTTCCAAATTCAATTGCTGTGTATAAAATCTGTTGTATCTAGCTATTAATCTGCATCCATACATTGGCTTATTTTATTTACTTTAATGCCATCTTTCTTTCTACATAACATGCTAAAGCTAGCTTTTGTATACATTAAAGTTTTAATGCATGAACCTGTGTTATCCATATCATATGATTGTTTTGGAATTTGAGATGTAATCTTTTCAAGTGTTTTTATAGTATTTTCTTTGGATACATGTCAATAATAGAGCAGCAGCTTGCTGGAAAATTAAGTTATACTTTGATTATTGATGCATCTCTGGCCTATCAGGTGGGTTTTATCAAGTGTACTAAATTGAATTACATTCTAACAACTATCATATAATTTTGATTTTGTTGTTGCTGGGGCGTTCTTTAATTGACATATGTGTAGGATTTTCATCTCTGCAACGTAAACGGCATTGTGCACAATAAAATGTTCTATTAATTTGTACTCGGGAGTTTTAATTAAAAATGTCATTAATGGGCTGTCAGGGGATCGTCGCTGCATCGTGTTTCCTTCCGGAAAGAATTTTCTGGTGCACCAACTGGCAGTTGGACTGCTAGTAAAATCTCTGGTTTCAAGACAAGAACACAGAAACTTCTGGTAAGTAAAGGGAGCGGAAAATTAATCCTCTAACTTAGCATAGGATTCATCGAGACACCCGTTGAGTATTTAAGCTCTCCGGTTGGCCGTAGCAACAGCTTTGTGACCTCTAGTCGGGCGGACCGCCTGCGAAGGGTTTTGTTGTGATGGTGTACAGTTTGGGCCCTCATTCTGGTGGTTGTCGCTAAAACGGCTTCGTCTCAGCTCAGTGTGTTTCGGACTCAGAGTAGTGCTGGATGACAAAGCTTTATCCACATTAATTAGTAGTTTTTCAGTCTGTCATGTAACTGTACGAGATCTAGTCATGGAGATTAATTTTTAGCCTCTTACGGGTGGTGAATCTTTCAAGCATATAATTGAATTACAAAATATTGAAAAAACAAACAAAAATAACATAAATATGTAATGGTCACTAATCCAACATTTGACCACAAATCTGGTTAGCAACCACTGTTGCTAACAAATGAATTTCCAGCTTTTGACCTAAAAAATGAAATGTTAGATGGTCCTGACCTCGGTTATTGTTCGAGGAAGCATTTTAACAGTCAATTAGAAAGAGGTACAATGACGACCCAATCAACAGCTATAAGTGAAATATATTTTTGCTTTTCTTCAGGCTTTATTGTTCTTGAGGTGTGATACCTGTACACACTTCCATCAGTTCACAGTCGAGTTCCAGTTAAATAGTTTGGACTTGATCATTGTTTCATTGTGATTGACTGGCAGACACGATGGATGAAGAGCCAGAGAGAGCCAAGCGCTGGGAAGGAGGTTATGAAAGGACATGGTAAGATGTGTAATGTGAGAATATTCTCAGGTTGGGACATGTGCTCGTATCTGATACAACTACACGGGATATTCCTGAATTTCTACAGGGAGGTGCTTAAGGAGGATGAGTCTGGCTCCCTTAAAGCCACAGTGGAGGAGATTCTGTACGAGTCCAAAAGAAAAAGGTGCGTTAGACCGCAATTTCAATACTATTGGAAAAGCTCATTTATTATAGAAACAGTTATCATGAAGTGATTAATTACACAGATGAATGGAAAGCCTTAATTTTGTTTAATTGTTATTTCCACTTACAGCTGATGAACATATGATACAATTAGAATTTTACATCAGTTCAATAAAAGAAAATAAAAAACAGAAACCTGGATTTAATGAAAAATATGTTCAATACCTGCTTAAAAGTTAGTTTCAAAAGGCATATATTGTAATTTATTGAATGTGATGTATTTCAGGCTTTAGTTGCATGTGTTTTTCAGCCTGGTTTTTACATCACTGCTCTGCTTACCTCATAGGGTGACACAAAGCCATGCACAAGTGAGGCTTGGGATGGTGAGTGAAGTCTGGATCTTTGCTTCTCCACAGGGTTTCTCAGTCCATACTGTGAAACTACAGCAGATCTCATATGAGCTACAGCTCTAATAGATGCCATGTTCTCACAGCTAACATAGTATCTTTAGAATAAAAGTGTTGTACAGTGACAATCACCTTTAGACATTCTACAAGTTCAGCCAATGGAATTACTGTTAATGAAAAGAACCAAAGCAAACCAGCCAAGCTTATTGTCAGCATTTTTTTTTTTTAAAATTAGGGATACACAGATATAAAAATTTGGGCTGATATTGACATGCTTGCTGTCATGGCCAACAACTGATTTTTACTGATATTATATACATTTCCCTACCCTTTTGACACCTCGAAAAAAAAAAAAAAAACACACCGTTGACTTCGCAACAGCTTCTTCTTCAGTTAAACCCCCCACAATCCTGTTTTGCATCACTATCACAGTACCAAACAAATACATCATGCTCAATCTCCTCCAGCTATCAAATGGTAACAAGATAAAAATAAATCTCACTTGTTAACATCAGCCTAGTTATTAGAAAAATAGCCACCGACACCCATGTTAGGGCTAATATATTGTGCATCTCTTCTTGAATGAAGTGAGCAACCAGGCTCCAGCGTTGCCCTGAGTGAGACCAGTGTCTGGTGGAATTATCAGAAACAGCCTCACACGTTGTGTTATCATAAAAATCATTTTGAAACCCAGAGGAGATTATCATTGTCTTGTGCTCTAGATGCGCCACATATATGTTGTTATTGACTGTTCACGCAGTATGGAGGACCAGGACTTAAAACCCAACCGTCTCACCTCTACCCTGAAGGTGAGACAGAACACACCTGGCACCAGTTACTGCACATGGTGATTGTCTCTAAGCCATATTCTCTTTCTTCATCTTCAGCTGATGGAGGGATTCATCGATGAATACTTTGACCAGAATCCCATCAGCCAGGTATGACACCGTTAGATTTGCGCTTAAAGAACGGAGCAGACGGACAACATGCTCAGTGTTGGTAGTTGTAGGACAGGGGTGGGCAACTCCGGGCCTCAAGGGCCGGCCTCCTGCAACTTTTAGATGTGTCTCTACTTCAACACACCTGAGTCAAATAATGAGGTCATTAGCAGGACTCTGGAGAACTTGACTGCACTTAGGAGGTGATTCAGCTGTTGGATTCAAGCGTGTTGGACCAGGGAGACATCTAAGAGTTGCAGGACACCGGGCCTCGAGGACCAGGATTGCCCACCCCTGTTGTAGTTCATCTAGAATTTTCTGAAATAAACTACGTTAGTTTTTGTCTTCCACCTACACTCAGAAGACTGTAGAAAAATGATCTGGAATGGAACATCAAAGTATTTCAGCTAACACTTTGATGTTTGTTGAAACATCTAATAATTTAATAATATTCACTATATTAGAGTGAATAATATTTCACTACTAATATTTAGCTACTTTTTAGGGCTTCTGGAGAAACACTTTACCCGACCAGCAGCATCCGCCTCTTCCACCCGATGAATTCTCCTGTTTTTTGGCAGTGTGTTTTGTGTTGTTTAGCATGATGAAGGATCTTCCAGAGTTTGGCTGATGATAATACAATCACTGCTGCCCTCTGGTGGTTGTTGGTGATGTAACTGTGTTGTTTGACGTCTCTTTTGTCTTCAGAACATTATTGCTGTCCTCTGAACTGTGGATCAGATCCGCATACCTGTAAATGAAATGTTTATCTCTTGACTCAGTTATGTTGTGTTGTCAGAGGTAAATGTTTGCACTCTGCAGCCTCACTGTTCCATCTCACAGGAGTGTAAGTGTAAATATTAAAAATACTTCAATTTATGTGTAGATTACATTCTTTCAGTTTCAGTAACATTTAACAGGCTTCTAATAAAAAGGAGTGTTTCAAATATTACTTTAAGAAAAATCAAACAATTGCTCTGTGATTCTAAAACTCCTCAGTGTTAACATTGGTAGAATATGAAGCATTAAGCAGCAGTATAAATTTACAGTTGATTGTCTAATTCTTTTTATTTCACTCAGTTTCAATAGTAGTGATGCTGAGTAATAAATGTTTAAGTGAATGTAAGCAGGAGGACAGCCATTGTTTCAGGTAAATAGGGGTGGTTCTAAAGCTCCTCTGATTATGTAGCTAAGCTAATTAAATGGGTTGTGTTTAATTCCAGGTTGGCATTATCACCACCAAAAACAAAAGGGCTGAGAAGCTTACAGAACTTGCAGGTGAGGATCAAAGTTCATTAGCTATCTGCTGAACATGTATTTGTCAGCCCAACCACCAGGAATAGTTTCTACACACAAATCCACCATGTTTGACCTGTTTTATGTAGACCAGGCTCAGTTGTGTGGTCTGCTGCCAGCAAGGTTAGTCCAGGCTGCAGGTAGTCCAGATTAATGCTGCTCAGTTAGTGTTAAAATGTCCATTCTCTACAAGTGTTACTGAAATGCACCACACTTGAGTGGCCTCCATTGACTGTTAGGTTGGAGCTTGATTTATTCACATTTATAAAGAAAGTCATACTAACAGGGAAACATAAATCATTTTATGAAAAGTTTTTTTATTCTGATATTTAATCATTTTACCAGATACTCTAGGGAGACAAATTTAATCCTAAACTGTGCTGAGACAATTTGTTACAAAAAATTTGTCAACATAGCAATTAAGGAATGGAAATAATTTCCTAAGAACATCAGAGATTTAAATGGCACACTTGGAATCTCTCTTAAAAAATCCCATGTTCACTTATGGAATTTGTAAAACATTGTTCCTGCAGCTCAAACTACATTAACTGCACTTTTACTGGTATTTATAGGCAACTTAGTAAGATTTTTGCGATGCATTGCACACCGCTGTTTGTGCAATGCACATTTTGCGGTGCAAAACGTACATTTTGTACAAAATGTAAATAAGCAAAAAAGAGCTCAATATATATCAAATTGCAATCACTGTGGGTGTAAATTTGTGCAAAATTTAGAATGCTGTGTTAGGAGGATTTAAGAGTTTCCAGCGTTGCCTGTCAATAATATATTTGACCACTTTAATTGTCATTTATGCTCACACCTGATGAGGATCCTAAAAGAACTTTTTAGTATATTTTTTTATTCACATATATTTTTTGTCACAGCCTAATCTGAATATAGACTTAATTTCAGTATTCCAGCTTTTTTAGAGGATGGAACATAAACAATCAGCCTTTAAAGTCTGAGTTAAAGCTGTCTTTGGTACTGAATGATGAAACAGGAAGCATTGCTCTGCTCATGTGCACAGGGGCTTATCTCAGCCTGCTGCTATGTGTTCCAGGAGTCTATGGACTTGCATCAATTTCCTGCCCTCCTTAAATGAATGAATCATTGTTACAAAAGCGATTTAGACAGAGGACGATTCTAGAACCATGGCATCAGACATCATGTAGTCCCCAAGGCTTACACACTGATTTTCTTTAATGACTTCACCCTCGTTTGCACATATCCCGAATTGAAGCATACTGTTAGTGTCTTTTTTTACGATCCACTGATATTTTTTCACTGGCCAGTGTACTGTACCAGAGTCGACTATACCCTTTCAGAGAATAAGTCCATCAACATAGGATTGCCTCAGGGTGTTGCACCTAGACAGTTATCTGCACAAATAACTCTTCTAATTAGCAGCCTGGGAGCTCAGATTGGAAATCTTCTGATGGTTCCTGGTTCACTAAACAGAGACAAGCTTGCTAGTTGGAAACAAAAAACTGTACAATTGTATGGTATGGCACCAACTATAGTTTAGGCCTGTTGCAATAAATTAAGTAATTGCATAATTAAACAAATCCAGTAATTTACATGATTTATTGTTTTTCTTTTTCTTTCTACCAAAAATTGGATTACAAAAGTCTTCAGTCTGGTGCATTGACATCAACTAGCCCTTTTTTGAAGGACAATTTTGTTTACGGAGACGTCATTATTAACTTAGTTGTTGTATCTGTTGTTGTTCGCTTATTTTGGATACAATTACAATGTTTTCCAGCTCCAGGGTTAAATGTTCATTAGATTTGATAGTTTATTGAATCGAAAGATCTCAAAGATGTTGCATTATTATGCCATTATTTTACTTGAAAATGGTCTCAAAACAACCTTTATTGTAATAACTTCTAGGACAATTTATTGTCCAGCAAAATTTGTTATTGTGACAGGCCTACTATAGTAATCTTCTATTTCATAACAAATAAATAACTCTGATCTAAATATCTGAGGTTCAGATGGATCACACCTTTAATGTGACTGAAGGGACATATGAGCAGTGTGTTTTTTAGAAAGCTTTTAATTTATCCCTGACAATATACAGTCCCCACAGTGTATAGAGAGCAGCCTGTAACTCTAAGTCAAATATTCCTAGGAGACAATGAAGGCTGTTCACAGGAACAGCTTGGATTGCAACAAATATTAGCTAATTATAGTAGTACAATGCATTCAGTCTCTCAGCTAGTCATTTGTTTGATGTGGCCTGATTTTCTAAAGAACCAAAGTGTTTCAGGAGCCAATAGCATGTTCTGGTAAAGATGTAAATAAATTACAGATTAGCTGTTTCTATTCTGAAGCAGCAGATGTAGCCAGGTGAAACTTTTTCAATGAAACTGTGTTACTAAGATAGAAATAGTGATGTCCAGTTGTTCACAGTAGCTAGATATACTGCTTTTTGTCTGGGATCCAAGTTTCCAATGAATCCAAGGCAGAAACACATTCGTATTGTTCAGCTAACTATGTGTTTATTACACACCACATTGTCCTTCCAACAGTTTACATGTTTTCCTAATATTGTGCATTACCAGAGAAAATAAATGGTTGTGTGGGTTTCTCCTGCTCCCTCAGTCTACGCTGTGCCAGTTAAACCTGCTCATCCTTTATTTTGTTTTTCCAACAGGAAATCCAAAGAAGCACATTGCTGCTCTGAAGAAAGCAGTTGACAGCTCATGTGTCGGAGAGCCTTCCCTGTACAACTCTCTCAGCTTAGCTATACAGACTCTCAAGTGGGTTCACCACAGATGCTGTTCCACAGAGGCTTTTTGAGTGAAACAGCAACACTTAGATTCTCTCTCTCTAAAGGCACATGCCTGGGCACACCAGCAGAGAAATCCTCATCATCCTCAGCAGCTTGACCACATGTGACCCAGCTAACATCTATGAGCTAATCAAGGTGAAGACATGTTTAATCCCGGACTTCTAATCCCAAGCTGGTAATTAGAAGAGTTATCTGTCCAGATAACCGTCCAGGTCCTACAGTAGACTCTAGGCGCAACACCCTAAGGCAATCCTACGTTGATGGACTTACCTTCTGAAATGGTATAGTAGACTCTGGTATAGTGTACTGGCCAGTGAAAAAAGATCAGTTGATTGTTAGAAAAAATGACACTAACAGTATGCTTCAATTTGGGATACGTGCAGACGAGGCAGAAGTCATTAAAGAAAATCAGTAAAGTCAGTGATCATAATGTTATAATGTAGTTTCATTTGCCAAGAAGGCATTCATTGTTGTAAGGAAAGTGGTTTTTTTTTTAATGATATATATGACTATATTTCAGATATATCATCAAAATATCTGAAATATGGATATTTTGATTCATTTCCATCTATATTTATCAAATATAGATGAAATGAAACCACCTTAAAAGCATATTTTGTTTGATGTGACTGTTTAAAGTAATTTAAGAACTGGCTCTTAACTTGTGCTGAGGTTCACATACTGGTTTATCATCACTTTCTTTAGTTAACCTGTTTTATCTGAACAAAACTTTTTTGTTTTGTAATATTCTCTGTTTCTCTAACTTGTTGTTTGGCAGCAAAGAGCACAAATTGCACGTTTTTCTTTGCTTTCAGACCCTGAAGTCTCTTAAGGTGCGAGTGTCAGTAATTGGCCTCTCAGCGGAAGTCCGAGTGTGCACGGTTCTGACCAGAGACACAGGTGGATCCTACCATGTTATCCTAGATGAGAGTCACTTCAAAGAGCTGCTCATGCTTCATGTCAAACCTCCGCCAGCAAGCTTCTCATCGGAAAGCTCTTTAATACGAATGGGTCAGTACTAGAATGTTTGACATTCATATTCTCTAAATTAACTAGAATTGCAACATATTTTGCTGCCGGCATGATAAAAGTTGAGTTTCCTCTCCTGAAAGAGATGTTTGGTTTCTTTAATGTTGTTGTTTCCTTCAGGTTATGTCACAGATTAAAAGTATTCTGGCACTGGATGGGGAGTCAGGGTTTCCCCCAGAAACCTTGCAAAGCCCAGTGTTTGGGGTGCCAAGGTGGTCCACCGGCGGTCCCTGGGGTTTTGTGTTAAAAGCTGTTAAGTTGACAAGAAATGCAAAAATATTACTGGTTAGCTAACTATATGCTATGGGACGACATCGCCAGTGACACTCTATTTAAATCCACAAATGTAGAATCTTAAGAACAACAAATAAAAAAAATATAATTAAAATGAATATCAATTATTTGCATTTCTTTTTAATCCAAATTAAGTCAGCAGCTCAGTAAGACCCCCCCAGGCCTTCAGGGGCCCCATGAACACTAATATTTTAACACAGACCACAGATATACAAATGTAAGATTTGTTTAATGAGAATACCAATGCTGCTAAATTTGATTTAATGGTTTCATAAATTAAAAGATTTTAAATTGTTTAACAAACACAGACTAGTGTTATGACCAGTTAGGCAACATTAAATTTAAGGTTTTAAGCAGCTGGCAAGTTTACTTTGTAAAGGGTCAAAGAACAATATTCATAGTTAGATTGTTTTGTTACCACAGCCACAATCTGATGCTTTGAGTTCAGTCTTTGAGATTGAGCTCTGTTTGTTCACAAATGTATCTCAGTAAACTACAATTATCACTTATTGCTTTTTAGTTAGGCAAATTCAACTACTCCCCTCTCCCAGAATGTACTAAATCCATGTTGAAATGCTGCTACTGGTCCTGATGTTCTTAACAGCTAGAGAGGCCCCTAAGTAAATTTCTGCTCAAGGCCTAATACAGCCTTGGACCTGCCCTGCATGATATGTTAAATTCGCACAGACACGCACAGCAAACGGGAGATTTAATTTAATGCTACTAATGTGGCTTTGGTAGCTCCTCCATTTTAAGTCTGTTGAGTTTTTAATAAGTACCACAGAGACTGTTTTGGTTGCCCAATCTTTATGGACTGAGTTTTTCAGATCTGTCTAAGTGGACAGAGTTAATATATTTGATGCATCGTGTAACCGGAAAATAATATAACTGAAAATAATATAAAATAAAAAAATAGTATAAAATAAAGTGCGTTAGCTCTTTCCGTGGAGCTCCAGCTTTTGGCCGGTGCTTTAGCTTAACCCCAGACACAGAGCCACGAGCTGGGAAGCGTGTTGAGATGTTAAAGCTGCACATAATTCTTTGTTCACAGACACAAATCATTCTCATTGCTCGCTCAACAAGCACATGTGAAAGCGCGACTACAGGCTATACCTGCAGTTCAAATCATAATTTCTCACTTTGGGTTGATGTAAATGTTTATACAGGGCAGCCTGTGTCCAGACTGAGTGAACGGAGGTGCATGCGACCCGCGCTTAGGTAAACTTCAGAGATCAAACATGCAGAGGCGCCAATGGTGTGATTGGTCCATTCTCCAGATTTGTGGCTTGTTAAATTCATCAACTATAAACCAATTTTTAAGGAATAACTCTGTTCTGCCAATGAAATGTTCAGCGCAACAGAGACGCTGAAATGATTCCTCGAGTGATTCAAGCACCTTGATTATTAAAATCCCTCGAGGAAAATTTATCTGCCTTGAAGCTGCGTTAAGTAATTTTTTATTATTTAATACACCTGTTCCGGCCGGGTTATTACTTGCGATGCGCAACGCTCTCACTTCTGCCTGAGTTTGTTGAAGAATGCTAAGTGTTAGCAGCATAACGTCCAGTTTTCAAGTTCGGCCTGGGAGGTTTTTATTGATTGATGATAATTTCTGGGTCTTTGTCGTTTTTCGGGGGACCAATAAGCATCCTTAAAATGACTGGCGCGATGCCTGGACTACGGCAGCTTTTCTCCTCCCTGAGCCGCTGCGTAGTGGCCGGTTCAGAGCGAACAGCGGGGAAGAGCGCTGCAGGTGTATTTATACACCTGAGCGAATAGACTGAACACGGCGGGCGGTTGTGCATTACATGATTAACATAAGTGTAGAATTACAGACGAACCGGAAAATTTATTTCATATCATTCTAGTCGCAAATGGGTGGCGGAGCTCATCGTGACGGTACATAGCTGGTATATGAGTTCCTGTGTGTCAAATCCCGTCGCTAACATGGACACAAAAACTATAAATGTCTGGGCAAGGTGAGAGTTCATCTATTACATTGACTGAAGGTGAATACATAAACGAAAAGCTGGACTATAGAAATTTTTTTATAAGCGTATTTGTGAGCCTGCCTCTTTATTATTAAATTGAATATAGTTTCAGGTTTTTTATATAATGTTTCTTTAGGTTAATTTAGAAATTGGAGTGAGCTGTTATTGTTACAGGTTAATTTTCTAAACTACAGAAAAGTTATTCAAATGTGAAAAATTTGACTGGTGTTGATATGCGATAGTAATACTGCTGTTATGTTAGATTCACCAATGTTTTATTTTATCTTTTTTTTTATCCGATTACTTGATTAATCGTAAGAATAATCAATAGATTACAGTGAACCCTCGTTTTTTGCGGGGGTTAGGTTCCAAAAGAACCCGTGATAGGCGAAATTCGTGAAGTAGTAACCTTTATTTTTTTACAATTATTATACAATGATAGAACCTGGCTATCCATGATACATTAAAACCAAAGAACAAAACCTTTTTACAGGCCCAAACATTTGTTTAACAAATAAAAGTACTGTATAAACGTTTTTGTTTTTTTTTTTACAAATAACTACTGTACTGTAAAATAATACTTCCAATACGAACTGAAGGCTTCAGATTGCGGAGATCAGCACCGCCCCACCGTGACCCGAATCGTTGGATTAGAACGGGAAAAAATGAAAAATGATTATGAAAAAAAATACAAAGTACAGTAGGACAAATAGTGACTCACATGTATTTCAATGCTCTTCTGACTGAGCCGTAGCATCCTGACTTTGCTCTGCAGCGTTTTTTTCTTCTAAAGCCCGAGGTGCAGGTGTGTTTTGTCGAGAGAAGAACATAGTTATCAGTAGCTGTTGTCGTTCTTTTTTCTTCTGGGCAAAAAGATTCTTGAAATTGGCAAGCTGTTTTACGTTTGTGTACATATTAAACCGCAACGCTGTTGACACACAAGTAGAAAAGAAACGGAGAGACTGTTTAGCCAATCAGAATGCAGAACACAATGCACGATGCAAATCCGTGAAGCAGCGAGACCGTGAAAGGTGAACCGCGTTATAGCGAGGGGTCACTGTACTCGATTACTAAAGTATTCGTTTACAACCGCCCTAGACGTATGGCAGTAGGGGGCAAGTAAAGCTACGGTCACATTGAGACCCGGGGGCCCTCTATTGGTTGTAGGGGGTATTGTGTCTTACCTGCTGTTTGACATGTCAGCCAGTGAATGGTGGTTGTTGTTTCACCCCTCAGGAAAATTTGGTTATTGGAGCTCAGCTATGACACATAATAACAAGTTCATATTCAAAAATACTTCATTAATCCCAAAGGGAAATTAAATTAAATGTTGTAACTCATTAATTCTTCAAGATGCAGCTTGTGATGGTTGTTGACAGAAAAGATCTCCTGCAGCAATCTGTATTAGAGTAACTCTGAAGAAGCCTCTGACTGAAGATACTCTGCCTTCCCAAGACAGTGTCACGAAGAGGATGGTCAGGGTTATCCATAATTCTTTTGATTATATGAAGAATCCTTCTTTGCGCAATCATCTCACGAGGTTCCACAGTTGCCTCCAGAACAGAATCAGCCTTCTTTTTCAGGCTGTTGAGACTTTTTAGGTCCCTGGTTCTGATGCTACTGCCCAGCAGATGATGGCAGAAGAGATGACACTCTCAACAACAGACTGATAGAAGATCTGCAGCATCTTGGTGCAAACCTTGCAGGATCTTAGCTTCCTCAAGAAGTCCAGTCCGCACTGCTCCTTCTTATTGATGCTTCACTGCTGTGTCTTCAGTCCAGTTTGTTGTCAAGGCAAACATTGACTAGTGTTATGACCAGTTAGACATTAAATACATGTGGTTTTAATTATTAAAATAGTGTTACTGTGTAAAGGTCATTAGTGGAATGTCATGATGTTGCACCCTAATCAGCTAATGAACTCAAGACACCTGCAGAGGTTTCTTTCACTTCAGGTCAGTGGGTCAACATCATGGGGAACACTGCTGACTGGACAGATGTCCAGAACAGAGTCATTGACACCCTTCACAAGGAGGGGAAGCCACAAAACATCATTGCTGAAGAACCTGGCTGTTCAGAGAGTTCTGTATCCAATCAATCAATTGAATTTTATTTGTATAGCACATTTCAGCAGCAAGGCATTTCAAAGTGCTTTACATCATATCAAACACAGAAACACAATGCAACATAGAATCAACAATCAAAACACGACATTAAGTCAAGTTCCATCAATATATTTGTAATTGATTACGTTTCAAATACAATCCTAAACAGGTGGGTTTTTAGTCGAGTTTGCATCCATAAAAGGTTTACCTGTTACACTCCTACTGTGTTATATGGAACAAAATACCTATTACTATTGTTATTCCCACTCACACTCACAATCACACAGTTTAAAACGATGTAGATATCCAAGCATATTAACATAAAATTGAGTGGAAGGAAGATGTATGGCAGAAAAAGATGCATAAACAACAGGGAGAACTTCAGACTTGAAAGGATAGTCAAGCTAAATCCATTCCAGAAAAGCATAAGACAGAGGCAACGGCAGAGGTGTCTTACCTGGACTGTTGAGTCCTGTTTTCGCATTAAAGTAAATTCTGCATTTCATTTGAAAATCAAGTTCCCAGGGTCCTTGAAATGCACATGGTTCTAATTATTAAAATGGTATTAAAAAGATGTACAGTACTTGTATCCAGGCAGTCTAGCTAGAGTCGGTTCCTTTGTCTGTGCTTTGTTTGGACTGTTGATACTAACAGGAACCCATGTTTGCTTAGGTTTTCCTCAGCACACTGTAGCCTCTCTGAGTGACCAAGATGTCAAACCATCATTCAGCATGTCGTAAGTACAGAAAAAATGAAGCTCCACCATTTTAACTGCTGGTTCCCACAATGAGTTGTATGTGTGTTTTTGTTCCTAGTCATCTGGACAGCAGTGGCGGCCCGGCTCTGACTCTAGGAGGATACTTCTGTCCGCAGTGCCAAGCAAAATACACCGAGCTTCCTGTGGAGTGTAAAGTCTGTGGTATGTGTGATGCAGGCATTCATTGTGTATGGAATGTTTTATGAAGCTGATGCTCATTTTTCTCTGTTCATATCTTTAAGCTAACATAGCTTTAGCTGTGTGAGTATGTGGGTGTTTTCTTCTCAGGTTTGACGCTGGTGTCTGCTCCACATCTGGCCAGATCCTTTCATCATCTGTTTCCCCTCCAAGCATTTATTGAGAGTCCAGCTGAGAATTATCAGCAGAATAGGTAACGCTTATTAATTTACCTGTGTCATTATTGCCATGTAATTCGCTCCTGTGTGGCCTTAAATGTCATTTCTTTCAGGTTCTGTCAGGCCTGTCAAGGGCAGCTGAAAGATAAAAATGTAAGTAGAATTCCAGAAAATTGGTTTCTCTTTAGATCTTCAAGGAAGAAGAGCACCGGTCCGGCTCTATTTCTTCCTGGCAATAATTATATAAATGAGAATGTTTGGTTTGTATAAAAAGTTGTAGCATATGTTTATCAACACTAAAGCAGCTGTGTGTTTGTAAAAGTGTTAAATGTTAAGTTCCTAAAGACACCGGCATTGCTTTGGAATTTGTAATCTTTAGAATTAGTTTTCTCTCCCTTACATTCAACCATTGTACTAAAGCCTTTACACGTCAGTTGAGCTTAAAACATAGGTAAATGATGTTTCTAGGGAACCCAGAATGAACTAATTTAACTAAAACTGGGGAATGATTTGCTCTCATTATATTAGCTACTGACCAGCTCTGTTGGACCAATCATTCCTCAACATCTGGACTTCTCTCTGCTGGCTTCCAGGTCTTCGCCTGTCCTTTGTGTCGCAGTGTGTTCTGTGGAGAGTGTGATCTCTTCATCCATGAATCACTGCACTGCTGTCCCTGCTGCATTCACAATCGGACTGCTACATGAGGCCCAAACAGAGGCGGTTGTAGCCAGTTTGGCGCTCTGGGCAAAACACTTTACAAGGGGGAGTGGGTGGGATTGGGTGTTTTGTAGTAGGCACTATTGACCATCAGATTCTCCGTTTGAGAGCTGTGGGGAGGGAGGCAGGAGGGGAGAATATACACAATGAGAGGGGCTGGGGGCTCTCATGCCACCCCACAAGATAACACCCTGAGCGGTTGCCCATTCTGCCCATATCAGAAACCGCCACTGGGCCCAAAGAATCAGTCTTCCTTATCAACCCATCACCTCTGATTCCTCATGTCTGTCCTGTCAGTGATCCCTCTGTCTGAAGAACTGGTTCTCACAACTCACGATTTTGTTTTTCGGGTTGCATGAAGATCATCCAACTAACAATGCTTGGAATGCTTGAAGAGCAAGAGGTTGTGTTTTTCATTCATCCTTTCCTTTCCATCAAAACATTAAGGATAAAACTGCTGTAAATAATTAAAACTGGTTTGAAGCACAAAGTGCCTGATGTGGGTTTTTACATCATCTGAATCCAGATTTGAAGTATAGAGTTTGGACAAGTTCAATGAAACAGTTCTTTGCACTTACTCAAATGCTTAGACTTTCATGTGTTTCTTGGTTGAATTTCCAAAGTTGTACTGCATGTTTTACCTGTACCGATATTATTTTACTATTTCTCCACAACATTGACTTCTCCACTGCTTCTCTGCTTCAGTTAAACTTCCCACAATCCTGTGTTGCATCACAGTCAAGTGACCAAACAAAGACCACATGACTAACCCCCGTCCTCCCTCTCTAAAAACAAACGGCAACAAAAAAATAAATATTAGTTGTTCATATCGGCCCAGTTTTATTTATTGGACTGATACCAATATGCTAAAAATTTACCAATCAGTCGATACCGATTTAAGTACCACTATATCATGCGCCCCTACTCTTTTATCTTGCTGTTTACTATGAAATATTAGAAAACTGTCACTTCTAGGGTTTAATGTAGAAATGATAAAATCTGGTGAAATATAAACCACACTGCCACTTAAGCCAGAATGGAAGACTGAAGAATTATCTATCCCCATTACTTCTTTTCTACCTACATCAACTCTGAAGAATTTAAATTAATATGAGTTACAACATTTAATTTCCTTTCAGGGTCAATAAAGTATTTTTGAATTTTCAATTTCTGCGAAGAATATCCTTTTTTTTATTGATTTCATGTAATATTAAAATTTTGTGAGACATTTCCAAAAAAGTAAAGGCTTGTATTTCACTCTGTGTAATAAAATTGGATAATAATTTTACTGACATGAGTGACAAAAAACATTGAACTTTGTGACATTCTTTATATATGTACATATATATATATTTTTGAAGATGTACCTGTAGATCAGAGGTACTCAAGTCCAGTTCTCAAGAGCTACCATCCTGCATCTTTGAGATGCACCCTGCTCCAACACACCTGAGTGAAATGGCTCGTTAGGCCTGTTCAGAGCTGAATGACTGATGGTGAGGGAATTCATCCATTTGATCCCGGTCTGTTGCAGTGAGGATGAATCTAAAAGTTGCAGGAGGGTAGCTCTCGAGGGCTGGACTTGAACACCCCTGCCAGTAGGTGGATGTCATTAGCTTTAAATAGTGATGGGTAAATGAGGTGTCATGTATCGTTTCGACCCAAAGCAAAACTGTATTGATACTGTGTCGATGCTGTGTCACTAAATACTGACAAATGCTAGACATTAAAAATCTCTACAGGCAACGTAGTTCACAGACTGATTTAATGACCTAGTCTATACATTAAGATTTAAGTCATTGTATTTTATTGTATATTATATATTGTATTATTTCATATCTTCAGTTAAATTAAAAATATATTTTATATTCTTCGATACAGTCAATAAATAAAGTGAACATGTACCAAGTGATGAAAATGAAAGTGAACATGTTTGGAATGAGGATGCTTGTGGACTCTTTTTGGGTTTTTTTTCACAAATTTTCATTCAAAAAAATACGTTTTTCAAACATTTTGAAATCTAGTCTGTTACGTTTTTTTTGACACATCTTCTCCTGCTGTAGAAAAAAATTAAGTAAACAATACATTTATATGAAATAATTTGTAAAAAGCAACTGAGTAATTTGTAGAATGGCTGTATACCTGAATTTATCCTTCATTCTGATGCCTGGCCCTATAATGCCTCAGCATTGAGGAGGTGAATTTATTTAAATAAGACATTTCTGTCAAACATATGCGACACTTAACCTGCAGAACATAATATGAAAGTAAAGTAAGACTCAATTTCAGCTGAATTTTGATTCAGATAGATCAAGTACATACTGAAAAGAACCGGATGAAACAACGAAATGAAAACAAATACCTTGTTTTCCGATGTAAGATCAGATCAAAATGGTCCCACGCTGCGGAAAACTTTCGTTTGCCTTGAGGCTCCATAGTTGACGCCGTACAGTAAAAGATAAAGAATCTTTTTGGCAAATGCATCCCGTCTACAGATTCGCTTCCTTATAAACACAGTTTGGCGCGTCAGCGTCATTTCAAAACAGTTTCTGTATCGGTCACGTGACTTGCTGAAATCAATACGCGCACCCACACGAGTTTGGGCTTGATGTATGCGCCGACGCATCGGTGTTGCCGGAACCATCACTAGCTTTAAATTCCAATGTTAACTAACTATCAGCCAGTCTGTATTGACATTATGGTTTTTGGGGGAAAGGTGTGGTTTTGTGAAAACAAATGGTTCACAAAACCACACCTTTCCCCCAAAGACCTTAATGTCAGTCTACATCTTCTCTCCTTTTATAGCTCCTCTCCATAGAAGCGACATTTTGTGTAGTATTCTGTTTGACTATGATTCCTTCCTGGAGGAGGACATCAGCTGAGATAATGCTGCCACCAATTAAGTTGGTCATGACAGATGGCCACTTGTATTGAGTCAGGTTCTGGTACTGCTGGAGGTTTCTTCCTGTTAAAGGGGAGTTTTTCCTCCCCACTGTTGCTACATTCATGCTCTGTATGAGGGATTGCTGTAAAGTCAACAACACAATGCAAGCAGTTGTCACTGCAGGAGGAATTAATTCTGCAAGTCAATAACAACAAAAAGTTTTTTGCTCGAGTTTCATACTGCCACATTTAGCACTTGTAGAAGTGACTTCTGAACCACTTTCTATCCTCACTTTGTCTTATGCCTAAACCTTGTAAAATATAATTTTGTCAATATCTTTGGAAAACTAGAACATGTCCTTTTTAAGATCTTGATTTAAGGGTACAGAATAGTTGTTTAAATTCAATCAATACCACCTATGTACACAGGGGGGCAGTAGATAAAATATGCGGAAATAGTAATCCAGAAAACAAGATCGTAATTTCCGGTCATGTTGTGTTGGCGGGAAACGCTGGCTGTCAGCAGTTTTGAGAAGAGTCAGACTACATTCTCCATGTCGCGGGTCCTGAACGGAATTGTGGCGGTGTGCCCCAACCTGGGCATTGGGAAAGATGGGAATCTGCCCTGGCATCCTATTCGACTCAGGTCAGTTACCATGGCAGCTCAGGAAGGAATTAAGCTGTCAAAGTGCTGAACCCCTTCGTTGATTCATTCAATTTCCCGTTGGGATCAATAAAGTAATTTGTATTTTCAAATTTTCAGCAACGAATTCGCTCATTTCCGAAAGATGACAGCCACACCGTCAATAGCAGGTAACTTCATCCTTCTAGATGGCAGAGCCTCCATAAACATGCGTTATGGAGGAGCTGCTGATTTAATTGTTGCTTCTTAAATAATCAATTTCTCTGTGTGATGAGCACACAGAGAAATTGTTAATCAGTTGTATTAGTAAGCGACTGAAACTGCTCCGGTAGGCAGGAAGAATGTGGTGGTCATGGGCAGGAAGACCTGGTTCTCAATCCCAGAGAAGAACAGGCCACTGAAAGGCAGGATCAACATCGTCCTCAGCAGGGAGTACAAGTATGACGCACACAAACACCGAGTGCACGTGACCCACCGTTCAGGAACTCCTCCTTAACATTTGTTTCAGTTTTCTATATGTAGTTTATATTTCACTCTGCTGTTTTGAATACAAAATAATTTTTTAAAAAAGTAAGTTTTATTCAGTCGGACACACCCCTGGTGAAAAATAAATATACTAAGTATGTTCAATTTTAGTATACTTTAAGTCAGACTAATCATGAGTATACTTTATGTTCACTTAGGATTAGTTAACTTAAAATATGACATTTTGGAACAACAACTTTTGTACTTGGTGTATTTTAATAGTATATAAATTGTATTAAAGCACAATTTAAAGTGTACTAAGTGTACTTTCATATACTTTTTTGGAAATAATTTAAGTTAAATTTAGTATACTTTAAGTATTTTGCTTTTTATGTAATATAAACATGCTTGATTAGTATATTTTGAGTGTACTATTTTAGTGATTGAATTACATTTAAAATATATTTAGAATGTATTTTCAGTATATTGGCATTACATATTTTATATATTAGTAGTGTGATTACAGTATGCTACAGTTACACTATTGGTTTATTATAATTGCTAATGAAGTACACTTCTCGGTTACTTATCAATATCTTTTATTATGGCCACTTTGTACATTACATGCTTAATACACACTACAGTACTGCAAACATATTAGGCTAAAAGAACACAGAAGGATCAACTATAACACACTCCACAGCTGAAAAACGTACGTTGTGTATTCAATATATTGACATTTTTCAAGAGTACAATATACTATCACAGAATTGAACAAATTGTCAATATAGTCAAAGTTTATAGACAACATGGTTATGAAAATTAGCACAATAAAACAACAGATACACTTTAGAGGAAATGTGAAAATGTTTCACCAAGGAGTATTGTTTTAATTTAATGTCACAGTATTCCAGTATTACTGCAGACAAACTGACATTTCTCCTTCCTAAGAACAGTGAGGATCAGCAGAACATTCCCATTCACTGGACCACTGCACTTTACAGAAACCTACAAAAAAGTACAATAGAGCAATTAAACAGAGAAAGCACTTGTATTTTAAAGAGTACAGAAAAACGGCAAAGAAAAACACAAGACTTACAATTTTTAGACGTTGTGGACTCGCTATGTATGTGGCATCATCAGAACTGGTAATGATTGGGACCGGATGCCTGGGGTGGAAAAACATTTCTGGGTGACTTCTTTGCCTGTTTATGTTAGAAGTAGAAAAAATAGTCAGCAATATCGTAAAATCAGCTGATGCTGGCATTAACTATGAAGTTGTTTTAAGTGTGGATTTAAGGGAGACAAACTACCTTAAAATCTTTCCGTCCATGATCTGAACACGTTGATCCTTGAATGGTGGTGAGGGGGGCTGGTGGTGCCCGTCTCTAGCAGTCATCAGATGAGAGGCGGGGTTCACCCTGGACAGGTCACCAGTCCATCACAGGGCCCTGAAAGATAACAATGAATAAAATGTATGAACGAGAAATGGTAGATTAACAAGGGGAATAAATTCTGTCCAATTACTTTTTAATCAAATCATGTTTATTTAAGAACTTAGCGTTGGTTACATACCAGTTTTTGCTGTTAAAAATGTGGCCAGCTGCTCAGTGTAAAAAAACAAAGAGCCTTCCACCAGGAAGACGATGTGGAGGTTCATCCTCAGAACTGGTTGGTGATCTGGTGGAGCCAGAGCCTCTTCTGAGACAGGAAAGTCTTTAGGTTTTCTAATTCTTGTTCACTGGCTTCCTCTTTCATCTTAATTTGCATAGACTGCAAAAATATGTTGAAGATAAAAACAATGATGAGTTATAACAACCTCACAATATCAAAGTCTTTTTCGCATAATGAGCTTAATTAAAACCAGGTTATGTTTATGAAGAAAAGTATATTAAGTCGCAACAAACAGTGAAGTGATTTTGTTAAACAAACAAACCTTGCATTCTGACTAAAACCAGGAAGTTAGAGCACATCACCCCAGTTTTAAAGTCCTTCCACTGGCTCCCTGTAGCTCAGAGAATAAACTATAAAATACTGTTGTTAGTTTATAAATCACTGAATGGTTTAGCACCACAATATATTAAAGATCTGCTGTTGTTGTATCAACCTTTCAAACACCTCAGGTCTTCTGGTTCTTTTTCTGCTTTGCATCCACAGAACCAGAACCAAACATGGAAAAGCAGCATTCAGCTTCTATGCATCACAAATCTGGAACAAACTTCCAGAAAACTGTGAAACAGTAGAAACACTGACTTCCTTTAAATCTCAACTAAAAACCCACCTGTTTAGAGTTTTATTTGAAATGTAATCAATTACAAATTTAACAGTGGTTGACTTAATGTAATGTTTTGATTGTTGAGTCTATGTTGCATGAATTTGTGTTTTTGTGTTTGTTATGATGTAAAGCACTTTGAAATGCCTTGCTGCTGAAATGTGTTATACAAATAAAATTTGATTGATTGATTGTGTAACTAAGTGGGAACCAGGAACCTGAACCTAAAGAGCTGAAACAGGAACAGATAGAAAATTTAAAAGGATCGTAGTTCCATAGAAATGTCTAAATAATTAGGATAAAAAGAATATGTGTGTGTGTGTATGTATGTATACATGTATGTACGCATGTATATGTGTGTGTATGTGTGTACACGTGTATATATGTATGTGTGTATATACTGGATTGATTCAATCTACCTTGATGCCAAGTGACCTGCAATGTTAAAGCAAACCTTATCTGATCTAATTTGCTCTAGGGTGCCACCTGCAGGCGCACACTACCTGGCGTCAGACTTCAGCTCAGCTCTAACACTAGTTGACACAGAACTGGCAGAACAAGCTGACCAGGTCTGGGTTATAGGAGGAAGCTCTCTATACAAGGTCATTATTTTTTTCTGTTGTGTCTTAAATCCCACCCCGAGGTAGAACATATGACCTGAGTAAACTACATATTTTTGCTTACTTTAATTGCCCTTCTGCTTACTGCTTCAGTTAATTTGTTTTTTATGAAGCAAAGTAACTGCAGCTACCTACAACTCTCACTTTTTGTTTTGGGCTGCACAGGAGTTGATGGAAAGCCCGGGAACCAGGAGGCTGTTTGTCACACAAGTCCTGCAGCAGTTTGACTGTGACACTTTCCTTCCTGAAATCGTCCCAGAAAAATATCAACTGCTGCCAGAGTAAGGGCATCATAATCTCTGGTAAAATGTATTTGAGTGTGAAACATCCCTTTAATTAATGTAGAGTTAAAGGTTAATTAAAGGTTAAGGATTGTTTTCAGCTGATTTTTAGTAGGAATGGAGTTGAATGTCTAATGCACAGTGTGTGTAATCCTGTGAATTAGGCAGAGATTATAATTATGGGTGCAACAGAGTGAAATGAGACCAGAGGCTGTTAGCAGGGCCCACTCAAGCCTCCATGGGGCCGTCAACAAAATCTGTTTTTGGGGCCCACTATTTCTGCTAATAATGTGGACTGCTGCAATCAACAGTTAGACAATTAGATTATTTGCACACCTGCTATAAACATACTGTTTTGAAGCCAAAAAACCTCAAACATATAGGACCAACCAGGAGAATCAGCCCATTTAAGGTTAAAACTCAGTTTCACACAAATGCAGACATTCTACCATAAACGTTTTGGCTGTTGAACTGGACTGTTGAAGGTCACTATGATGTTAATTTTATATTAGCAGCTCCACAAATCTTTTTGGTAAACATTACATTAGCAAGAGACATGAAAACATACCTTCATCTTGGCTTTTTTTTTTCTGTTCTTTTATTTTCTTTTGAAATCTGATATATTTTCACTCTTTAGGAAGGATTTTCACTCTCAGCATGTATTTGAACTTCTCTCTTTTATTTACTTCAGCGCAGCTCACAGTTTTTAACTAATTCTGTAGCTTTCTGTGTACTTCTAAATCTGCTCCTTAGTTGCATCTTTTTGGCCCCTTCTACTGCCTCTAGTGGCGTGTGGGTGGTAACACAACTAATTTAATTACATTACTAAATCAGAATACCACAAAGTCTTTATTATTTATTATTAATTCTGGCTTTACTGGAACCGTAAAATATAAATTGAAACTGTAGCAATTTTTAAATTCCTTGTGCCATTCCTGAACAGTCAGCTCAACTTTGCTAAAAACCCTGTTTCTTTTAAGAACTGTTAAACTCGATCTAGTGATCTTGGGGTTACTCAACTTGAGGTTGTGTAACCTCCATCTTGTTTTTTGCCAGTTTGAGCCTCTGAGCTCATGAAGGTGTTACAGTGTTCCTCTGGCAACTAAGAACATCTATTAAAAGTCATTTATTGATGGTGCAATAATTATTCTTAACCAAACTAAATGATAGTATTTACCTATGGCTAAGTGTTTTGCTCTATTCACAAATTGTTGATAATGTGATTCTATGAATATGATTTGTTGTTTTGGAGTTGAAGGAAAATTACCACGTTGATAGACTAAATAGTTTCATCTTATTTTGTCCTATATATAAGACTGTACCAACAAAAAGTCTCTCAGAATAATTTACATGGCTCCGTAAAAACAAAAATATAAATTTTTGCTTGTATCTGCTTAACAACCCTGGTTGTAACGACCTGATTTATTATTCTTCTGTACCTAATTCATTTGTTTATTGACTATTGCTCTATTGGATTTCTTATATATATATATTGCAAATGGATTTTTTATCATAGTCGATCATGTTGTTTTTCATGTCTCCTTATTTCTTTTGTTCCTATAATAATTGATGGAGATATACACAGTACAGACCAAAAGTTTGGACACACCTTTCTAATTCAATGGGTTTTCTTTATTTTCATGACTATTTATAAGGCAAGAAATCCCACTTATTAACCTAACAGGGCACACCTATGAAGTGAAAACCATTTCAGGTGACGACCTCCCGAAGCTCATCAAGAAAATGCAGAGTGTGTGCAAAGTAGTAATCACAGCAAAAGGTTGCTACTTTGAAGAAACTAGAATATAAGGGCTATTTTCAGTTGTTTTACACTTTTTTGTTTAGTGCATATTTCCACATGTGTTATTCATAGTTTCGATGCCTTCAGTGTGAATCTACAATGTCAGTAGTCATGAAAATAAAGGAAACTCATTGAATTAAAAGCTGTGTCCAAACTTTTGGTCTGTACTGTAGATATAATTTATATTGTATAAAAGTATTGTTTATGTCATTTAATTAGCTCTACATCCTTAAGGAAATGAAAAAATATGGTGTTTTATGAGATAATTTATCTTTAACGGTGCCAGAAATGCCAAAATTAATAATAAATAATTAAGAATTTGTGGTATTCTGATTTAGTAATGTAGTTAAATTAGTTGTGTTACCACCCCCACGCCACTAGAGGCAGTAGTTGGGCTACAGAATTAGTTAAAAACTATGAGCTGTGCTGAAGTAAATGAGAGAAGTTCAAATACATGCTGAGAGTAGAAATCCTTCCTAAAAGTGAAAATATATCAGATTTCAAAAGAAAATAAAAATGGGAGACCCCGGATAATATAGGAAATAGCGCCCCCATCACTTCTGGAGAGCAATGGTCCCATTTCCAAATAAGGTATGAGACTGACTGTGGTCCGTCCCTGCCCGTTTCTGTTTGCTGCAGCGAGGTCCTTCTCCCCTAGTGGCCCAGGGGCCCTTATCAGCCACTTAGTTTCCTTAAGCCTGGGGCAGATAATATTGATGAAAGTGCCAGGATTTTTTGTTCCGATTTGTAAAACTGCGCCATTATTAATAATCAATATTTATTTCCATCCTGTTGTCATTTGTGTCTGCAGAGGAAGTGGAAGGGGTCGGCCATGTGGTATTTGTTTAGTCATGTGACAGATATTGAAAGGCTATCTATCATCAGTTAATATTGATTATTGACCATAACAGCAACATTAATATTGGATAGCAATCTCAAACTAAATGTTCATATTGATGCATCTCTAGTGGAACTGGCTGATCATGTGAGAGGTGGAGGTGAATATGACGGCAAATTAGAGCATGAGGTCAGGTGTTACATGGTAGGAGCCTGATATTAGGAGCCTGTATTTGGGAACAAACTGGTCCATCATATGAGCAGCAGGGCCAACAATATATCATCACCACAATATTGATATCTTAGAGGGTTGTTTGGACTTCATTAATAATAATTAGGACTGGGCAATAAAACAATTGTATCGATTATTTGAATTTGCTGTATAAAATGTCACTTTTGGATATCTGGAATTTTTTTTTTTTCACCATTGCGCACCCGGGGTTTCCATTGTTCAGTGATATCTGCTCACTCAGGGCCTTTTATCTTGGTTTCCAGGCATGTTTGACAGCTTATGTTTATTTGGACTTTGAATTCAGGTCAACTCCCAGAAGAGATGATTGATAAAATTCTTGGTTCCTCTGTTACTTTTTATCAATCTTCTCTTAGGAATCTTGGTGTCATTTTTGACAGTTGTCTTAAATTGGATAAGCAGGTGAGCTCTGTTGTGAAATCAAGCTTTTTTCATTTGCGCCTTCTAGCTTCTGTCTTAAAGACTTTGAGAAGCTTATCCATGCCTTCATCACTACACTAAACGTGTAGTTTAGTTGCAATAGTCTAAACGACTATTGCAACTCATTTTATAAAAATATGGACCAATCTTCTTTACAGTGTCTCCAGATGACTCAAAATTCCACAGCTAGACTCTTAACTGGAACCTGGAAATGAGAGCACATAACACCAGTATTGGCTTCTCTTCATTGGCTGCCAGTTTATCGGATTGATTGATCTAAAGCGTTAATTGGTTTTTAACGCTTTAGATGGCTTAGCCCCAGCTTATCTTTAAGACCTTCTTCATAACCATTTAATTTCTAGAACCCATTGATCAAATGATAAATTTCTCTTACATATTTCCAGAACCAGACTGAAAAGAAGAGGAGACCGGGCACTGCTCCTAGTCTGTGGAACAACTTGCCTTTTAACATTAGATCTGCCCACAGTCTGGAACATTTTAAATCAATCCTTAAAACTTATTTTTATTCTTTAGCTTTTCCATAAGACCTGACATTGTAATTTACTTGCCTTGTCTGTTTTAATTTGTGTTTTATTCGTATGTGTTTTGTCTGCGTTTTATGAATACTGTACAGCACTTTGGTGTAGTTAATATCTGTTTTTAAAATGCTTTTTAAATAAAATTGACATTGACATAAAAGTTACGGTAATTTTATCTATATAACACATTTTCAGCAACAAGGCAATTCAAAGTTCTTTACATGAGTTAAAGTAATAAGTACTCCACAGTTTATAAAGTATATAAAGTAGATGCTCCTCTTCTGGGTTGCTAGGCAAGAATAAGTATGCCATAATTTATAACTCTAACCCTAATTTATAAAGTAGAAGCAGTTTCTCTGGATAAATTAATAGGAGTTTTTCTTCTATAATCTTAAAAAGTATAAAGCAATGTATTGGTCTAAAGCAATGATTACTCCACAATTTCTAAAAATAATAATAAACTAGACAGACAGGGCAAAGAAATGACACATTAAGAAAAATAGCACGTGTAGCAACATTCAGATAATACACAATAAAGACATGAGCCAGCGAAGGCAGTGAAGTCAGGGAGTGTGTATCTGTAACCATGAGGATGTACATGTAGTTTGACTGTGAATTCCGTTAGAGCCTGCTCTCCCATGCAAACAGTTTCTGATAAAGGTGATATTATCTCAGAGCAAGTCCTTGAGGGGGTAGGAGATAAGAAAGAGCGGCTTGTTTACATATCCTCTGGGAGATCAGAGATAGCCAGCCAGCAGAGGCAGACACAGGGGAGATAAGATAAGATAATTGAGATAAGAATATTCTTTAGTTCGGACAGATTTTCAATCTGTCCTAAACTCTCCCGGTGCATCTTTATTAATTCCAATCATTCCGATTAAAATGGCCTTTCCCGCCGGGCCGGACTTGCAAATTCTCCCACATCAATTCCAACCCACTGGTGAGCTCCAGTACCTCCGGCCGGGTTGCAAATCTCAGCAAGAATTGCATCCGGTTTGCTGTGGTCCCACAGCATTCACAATGTTCACCAGAAGACCCAATCCATCACACTTATCAGGCAGCTTGACTAGTGTCGAAACAGCTGCCGACGTCTTCTGAATTTGTCGATATGCCAGGTATCTGCCAGCAGAAATCCCGTTGTCATGAAATAAACACAGATTCTCCACGTCTTCCAGGTGTAACCTGGACAGACAAAAAATTTTGTAGACATCCCAAGAGTCCAAAATGTATCCCGCTGAGTGAGTTCCAGCAGGACACGCGGGCTCTCCTTTGTCCAGTCTTCTCATTTAGAAAATTTGATCAATTACATTGAGAGACCAGCTGACCAGATCCATAATTTGTAGATGAATTAGATAAAATTAAGTTTTGTCGTTTGTAATTGTTGACTTTACAATGATTGCTGTAAAGTGAATAACACAACACAAGTGCTACATGTTCATCCAGGAGGAGTGAATGCTGCTAGTCGATGATGCTATCTGTTGGCTTTCCTTAGACAGAAACTTTTTAATCTACTTTGGATAATTAATTGATAATAAGCTCAATTGGAATGTATGTGGAATTGAATTTACTTTTTTTGTAAAGTGCCTTGAGATGACTTTGTTGTGAATTGGCGCTATATAAACAAACTGAATTGTAAATTAAACTGAAAAAAATCAGATATGATGTGAAAAAATTTTAGATTTTATTTTTTAAGCTGTATTGCCCAGGCCTAATAATGACAGTAATACAAATGGTAGGTTAATGTATTCTAAGAGTTAAAGATGCATTTTACTTGTTAATGTAATATTTAGCCAATTGGACAGCCTCTCCCTAAGGACACAAATGACCTTGCCTAAATGCTGAAGGTCACTGATTGATGGAAGACTGATGTGAAAGAAACTTGGTATGGATTGCAACTGAGATCATCATTGCAATGTTTGTCGTTATTATTGGCATCATTAGATTTTCTAATATGGTGCAGCCCCACATGGAGGCTTTGGCTGTATAACACAGTTTTGGAAAACTGATATTGAAGGGTTTTCTCTACTCTTGTGCATTACATCATATTTATTTCTTCTTCAGGTTCCCAGGAGTCCCGAAAGAGCTTCAGGAGGAGAATGGAATTCAATACAGATTTGAAGTGTATGAAAATATTTAACAAATGACGTAATATGAATAAATAAGATCCTGAGACAATGCACTGTAAATGTTGACGCATATCATACATGCAGGCAGATTTACTGTTTTATTTCACTATAAATGTGGTGGCACAGTTGGTAGCAGAGTCTGTTCTGGCTCTTGTGGGTTAAACAAAGGGTGTACGGTCATTGTTATGATCAATCTGATCAGCATCTCTTGGGAATGTGGGAGGAGATGGGAGCATTTCATCAAAGCTCCCATTTTCCTGCCCAGTGTTGTTGTATGTTGATTGACCGAGATAAATAAGTGTAATTATTATTGTAACTGAAGCATCTCTATTAAAAACAAATGCATATATTAGTTTCTCTCACTTATATAACTTAGAAAAACCAATTGACCAAGCTGAAACATATCAAAGCTAGAAATGTTTAATTTTAAATAAAATGCAAATCTTTTAATCATTAAGTCCTTAGTGCTTTGAGTCTTTTCATGTCGGTTGTGGTGCTCCTGGTAATGTCAATGTTGGGAAGCAGGCCATACTCAGAACCAATAGAAAAGTCTTCTGCAGGTTGTATCATCTAAAGAACTGGATCTTCAATTATCCACATTCACAATGTGGATGTTCCACTCTCTTCACCTCAGTTTTCTATCAGGAGCTGAGCAGAAATCCGCTTTCTACATGTAGCACATGGTAGAAAGCTGATTTTTGTGTCTAAAGAAAGGAAACGATAGTCTTAGTCTTAGATATGAGCAGTATCTTAGCAATGATACATTATTTCAGGAGTTAACTTTGAATAAGTAGAACTTTTTAAGAAAATTAATAGAAAAGAGGTCTTTGCTTGTGATATCATTCTGGATCTTTAATACAGTCCAGTGATAACCATGAATGTCAGTGTTGGATTTTATGTGATTGACCAATAAAACAGTGGCTCATTTTTGTGAAACTGATATGAAAATTATTGCCTGGAGAAAACAACAGCAGATCTCAGGGCTGTTGAGCATTTCCACATCCACATGGGGAGGAAACTCAAGGGATTGGGACTGAACAGCTGTGAAGCAAAATGAAGCTAGAACTGCAAGCAGTTCTAATGGGTTCCTCTCCCGACCCTGCACCCCCCCCCCCCCCCCCCTTTATTGCTTTATTTCCCATATTGGGAAAAGAAGTCTTCTTGTTGGATTAGTTACTTTTTCTACTTTCCAGGAAAAAAAAAACTGGAAACCAGCGCCCCCAAATGGCCCGGGGACACAGGACTACATTATTTTAAGATGTATTAAAAAAAACTTCATTGTGAAAGTATGATGGTAAAACACAATCAAGTAGTTGTATATGAAAGGCATTAAGATGTAAATGTAAGAAAAGTATGTAGCTGATGTTTGACAATGACTGATTTATCAAAACTCAGAGAATAGCCTTTAAAATACTGTTGTTAGTTTATAAATCACTGAACCTCTTAGCACCAAAATACATTAAAGATCTGCTGTTGTTGTATCAACCTTCCAGACCTCTCAGGTCTTCTGGTTCTGGTCTGCTCTGCATCCCCAGAACCAGAACCAAACGAGGAGAAGCAGCTTTCAGCATCTATGCGCCACAAAATTGGAACAAACTTCCAGAAAACTGTAAAATAGCTGAAACACTGACTTCTTTTAAATCTCTACTAAAAACCCACCTGTTTAGGATTGTATTTGAAATGTAATCAATTACAAATTTAACGATGGAGCTTGACTTAATGTCATGTTTTGATTGTTGATTCTATGCTGCAATTGCACAAAAATCCGTGATCCGTGAATTTCCAGAGCGAAATTCCGTGAAAGAGGTGTACAGAGCCTCGTGCCGGAAGAAAAACGGCAAGTGACTGAGGGTCATTGCGCGTAACAGAAACCCTGTAAATTCTAGACACTAACAGGTACCATAGAATTGCACAAAAATCTGTGACGGACGACGGAGTCCCTGCTCGAAATTCCGTGAAAGAGGTGTACGGAGCCTCGTGCCGGAAGCCCGTTGAAAGGCTGTTTACATCGTTTTAAACTGCGTGATTGTGAACGTGAGTAGGAATAAAAATACCAATAGGTATTTCGTTCCATATGACACAGTACTGTACTAGTGTAACTGGTAAACCTTTTATGGACGCAAAAGCAAGAACCCCCCACTTGATGACTTTGTGTTTCTGTGTTTGATATGATGTAAAGCACCTTGAAATGCCTTGATGCTGAAATGTACTATACAAATAAAATTTGATTGATTGATTGATCAAAGTTTATTGTTTTTCTAATATCCACCCATCCATTTTCTTCTGCTTTACCTGGGGTCGGGTCACGGGGTAGCAGCTTCAGAAGAGAAAATCCTCTCGATGTGAAGGAGCAGCGGTTCTACTCTGAGTCCCTCCCGGATAAATGAGCTTCTCACCCTATCTCTAAGGGAGAGCCCAGACACCCTACGGAGAAAACCCATTTCGGCCGCTTGTATCTGCGATCTTGTTCTTTCGGTCATGACCCAAAGCTCATGACCAAAGATGAGGGTGAGAACGTAGATCAACCGGTAAATCGAGACCTTCACTTTTTGGCTCAGCTCTCTCTTCACCATGACGGGCCGGTACAGCACCCGCTTGACGGCAGACGCTGCGCCAATTTGCCTGTCGATCTCCCGCTCCTTTCTTCCCTCATTTGTGAACAAGATCCCGAGATACTTGAACTCCTCCACCTGGGGCAGCACACTCGACCTGCAGAAGGCACTCTACCCTTTTCCTGCTCAAGAACATGGCCTCGGTTTTGGAGGCACTGATCCTCATCCCGGCCACTTCACACCCGGCTGCGAGCCACTCCAGCAAGAGCTGCAGATCACGACCTGATGAAGCCAATAGGACCACATCATCCGCAAAAAGCAGAGATGCAATCCTAAGGCCACCAAAAAAAAGAATCCCCTCAACACCTTGGCTGTGCCTAGAAATTCTGTCCATGAAAGTAATGAACAGAATCGGTGACAAAGGGCAGCCCTGGCGGAGTCCAACTCTCACCGGAAACGAACCCGACTTACTGCCGGCAATGCGGACCAGACTCTGACACCGCTCATACAGGGACCTGACAGCCCATATCAAAGGGCCGGGTACCCCAAACTCCCAGAGAACCCCCCACAGAGCTCCCCTAGGGACACGGTCGAATGCCTTCTCCAAGTCCACAAAACACATGTAGACTGGTTGGGCGAACTCCCATGCACCCTCCAGGTCCCTGCTCAGGGTGTAGAGCTGGTCCAGTGTTCCACGACCAGGACGAAAACCACACTGCTCTTCCTGAATCCGAGGTTCGACTATCCGACGGACCCTTCTCTCCAGGACCCCTGAATAGGCCTTGCCAGGGAGGCTTAAGAGTGTGACTCCCCTATAATTGGAGCACACCCTCCGGCCCCCCTTTTTGAACAGGGGGACCACCACCCTAGTCTGCCAGTCTAGGGGAACTGCCCCCGATGTCCATGCAATATTGCAGAGTCGCGTCAGCCAACTCAACCCTGCAACATCCAGAGCCTTAAGGAACTCTGGACGGATCTCATCCACCCCCGGGGCTCTGCCACTGAGGAGCTTTTTAACCACCTCGGCGACCTCGCCCCCAGAGATTGGAGAGCCCAACCCAGAGTTCCCAGGCTCCGCTTCCTCAATGGAAGGCATGTTGGTGGGATTGAGGAGGTCTTCGAAGTATTCTGCCCACCGGCCCTCAACATTCCGAGTAGAGGTCAGCAGCACACCATCCCCACTAAAAACAGTGTTGGTGCTGTACTACTTCCCCCTCCTGAGACGCCGGATGGTGGACCAGAATCACCTCGAAGCAGTGCGGAAGTCTTTCTCCATGGCCTCTCCAAACTCCTCCCACGCCCGAGTTTTTGCGTCAGCAACCACCCGAGCTGCATGCCGCTTTGCCCGCCGGTATCCATCAGCTGCTTCTGGAGTCCCACAGGCCAAAAAGGCCAGATAGGACTCCTTCTTCAGCCTGACTGCACCCCTCACCAAAGGTGTCCAACGGGTTCGAGGGTTGCCGCCTCAACAGGCACCGACAACCTTGCGGCCACAGGTCAGATAAGCCGCCTCGACAATGGAGGCACGGAACACGGTCCACTCAGACTCAATGTCCCCCACCTTCCCCGGAACGTGTTCAAAGTTCTCCTGGAAATGGGAGTTAAAGCCCCGTCTCACAGGGGATTAAACCTGACGTTCCAAGCAGACCCTCACTTCACGTTTGGGCCTGCCAGGTCTGACCGGCATCCTCCCTCACCATCGGAGCCAGCTCACCGCCAGGTAGTGGTCAGTGGACAGCTCCACAGCTCTTTTCACCCGAGTGTCCAAGACGTACGGCCGCAGATTCAATGAAACGATGACAAAGTCAATCATCGAACTGCGTTCCGAACTGCTGGGGGACTTCAACCCTCCGTTGAAGTCCCTCAGCAGAACAAGGGAGTCCCCAGGAGGGGCACTCTCCAGAAGCACAAACGATAGTCAGCACCCGTCCCCCCACCCGTAGGCGGAGGGAGGCTACCCTCTCATTCACCGGGGTAAACCCCAACATACCGGCGCCGAGATGGGGAGCAACAAGTATGCCCACTCCTGCCCCACGCCTCTCACCTTGGGCAACTCCAGAGTGGAAGTATGTCCAGCCCCTCTCAAGGAGACTGGTTCCAGAACCAGAACCATGCATCGAGGTGAGACTGACTATTTCTAGCCGGAACCTCTCAACCTCACACACTAGCTCTGGCTCCTTCCCCACCAGAGAGGTGACATTCCACGTCCCAAGAGCCAGCTTCTGCAACCGAGGATCGGACCGCCAGGGTCCCCTCCCTCGGCCGCCACCCATCACACAATGCACCTGACCCCTTTGGCCCCTCTCACGGGTGGTGGGCCCATGGGAGGGGGGGACTCATGTCACCTCTTCGGGCTAAGCCTGGCCGGGCTCCATGGGTAAAAGCCCGGCCACCAGGCGCTCACCATCGTGCCCCTCCTTCAGGTCTAGCTCCATAGTGGGGCCCCAGTGACCCGGGTCTGGGCGAGGGAACACGAAGTCCAATGGTGCCATTCATCAATGGGGTCTTCGCGCTGCGCTAGGACCTGTCTGCTTTGGGTGACCCTACCAGGGGCATAACGCCCCAGACAGCATAGCTCCTAGGATCATTGGGGCACTCAAAACCCTCCACCACGATAAGGTGGCAGCCCAAGGAGAGGGCTTTTTATAATAAAATACCTAAAAATGAAAAGGAGCATTTTCTTTTTTCATATCTTGAAATGACAAATGAACATTAAATTATGGAATCATGAAAATATGTTCATGAACACACCTCTGTAAAGCTATGTGTCTGTTCATCAATGTCTAAATAAAAGTGATTGGTCAGAATATGTTGTATCAAATACAAACGTGCTCTTTATTCAGAAAGCCTCCAAAACAATTAATCTCATCAAAAAGTTAGAAATGTTGTATCTAGTGCTTTCTTTGATTCTCAAACATATTAGTGTGAGAGAGAATGTATCAGTGACAGGTGTTAACTTAAAATACTTTGTAGGACAGCACTTTAGAAAGTTCTGTCCATTTACTTGTATTAGCTTAGTGGAAGATATGCCACAGTCAGTAAGGTGGACCCTGTGACATATTGCAGTAACGAGTCAACCCAATCAATGAGCTAACTGTGTCCATGCCTATGGACACGTCAGGGTAAGAAGAGAGAGAGAGGCAGAGGAAGTGATGCACACATCTCATCCTGTCTACTCTATAAACTTGTGGGGGCACGGCTCATCTGGAGTTGGTACATTATTATGACTGACATGACACTGTCAAACATGACATTACACCTGCATTGAACATTTAGTCATGAATGTCAAGTTGTCATAACAAAGACATTTTAAACAACATCAACTTTGCATTAGAAAAGTTATTATTTACTGAATGACACTTAATGACAATAGAATATATTGTGAATATATTTTGGATCCTCACATGCCGCCTAACAACACTGAAGCACGTCCCTGTGTGTTAGCCAAGCTTTCTGTCTCTCTACATCGATGACTTCTGGGAACATTGTTGTGTCCATGTAATGAGTGAAGCTTTTTGTTGTGCAGTTTTCACCAAGATAAATGTGCCTGCAACCTTGAACCATCCACTGACGTTGGCGGTACTATTGTCATTCCACACATCAGCAGACTGAATGCATGAAGGTGAAAAGAAATTAGTCTTACCTGCGCAAGTGCTTGACTGAATCCATCGTCTGGATTGTGGGTGCTCATAAAAGAACGTGCTGCCATTGGTTAGGCACCTCCTGCCTCTTTGATGCCATAGGCTAGGCTTTCTGTTCTCATCTGACGTACTTTAGACTTCAGTATCTTCAGAACCTCTTTTCACTCGTCAGCCTGTCTGCTCTCCCTCCAGGCTCTATTTGACCTGCAGCCTGCCAGTGGCCTATCAACTGGAGTAAATGGCACTTTCAGGATTTTTATGAGAAGGAATGAAACACTTTCAGGTAAGTTCATGCAGACATTTTATTGGTACACATTTTTACTAGTTTTATCTAAAGGAAACATGTTCTCTGATAAGTTTAGGACTTTTTACTTTTTCTTTGTGAAAGATTTGACTTAATGTTGATGGCAAGTGACACCTCATTACCCGCAGGTTACTTTATTTCCTTCATTTAGTGCTTATGCATAAAACAGAATGTTTCATTAGACTTTTGCATTTGTTCATTTGAGACCAAACAAATAAAGTCAAGCTTAGAATTTGTAAATATTTTTAAACTTTTATCAAATTATTTAATTTGCATTTCTGTGTTTTTTTTTTTGTTTTTTTTTTGCTTGATTTTTCATTATTAATGTACACAGTCTATCTAGTTGCATATATAGATAGCTCTTTTCCATGCATCTGTACAGATCTATTCAATAAATTAAATAAAATTAAAAAGCCCATCTAATTAAAGAACTTTATTACACACAAATGGATGTTTGAAAGCCTTTATTTCTGTTAGAGTGATGTTTCACCTACAGCAAATGAAAATATAACATTAAAATGAGATTATTACAATAAAGAAACTAATTTAAAAAACAAAAATGGTACATGCAAAAAGTTGCATGTAACTTTTATAAAAAATGCTTTTTTTTTATTTGTAAACTTGTACAAATAAAAGGGTACATTATTCTGTCACTGTGTCGTGACAGAATAATAAGAGACAGATAATCTGTGAAAAAAATCCAGCTCCTCTCCCTTCTCTCAGCACGCCAAGTACAAACTGCAGAAATACATTGCTCAGTCAGAAAATACCAATCAGAGCAAAGTGGCAGGTTTTAGCACTGTCAATCATACTTGTGTGCAAACTTGCTCACACCTTCCACCCTCTAGGGTGCAGCTTCTTCCTGACAGCAGAGTTTGTCATGAATGCTAATGATACTTAGCATGACTACTGATGACTACGGATAAACGATTTTCCTATAATTATCTCATTTTGCACTACACCTTATAACCCTCTAATGAAGTATGTACTCAAAGTGCAAAAATTGAAGAATATGGACAGTGCGGATTTCGATAACTGCAACATCCAAAGTGACGGAAAATAGTGAAATAGTTAATAACTGCTGTACATGTTTTAGGTGGCAGTATGAATTTAAATGTACAGTATAGATATTTATGCTTTGCAAAGTCATTGCAGGATATATTTGGCTGTTCAAATATGTTTTGGTATGACTTGTTGAATACAGAGCAAAATTTGATAGTATCCTACAGTACAATAAAGTAGAAATAAACAAAAAGGGCTTCAATACTTTAACATTTGAAGACATCTTTTTTGCAACAGACAGCTTGCTCTGTGAACATTGCCATATTTCTGCCATTTAACTGCATATGCAGCGATAAATTGTGGACAATATATTTTGCTGAAGTCCACTTGGATGTGAGCTTAGCCGAAGTGTGGATCAAAGGTGCAAAAGGGGCTGGGTGAAAGACCACTCCAGAGAATTGGACACTCCCTAGAGAGCACAAGATGGTAATTCAATGTTGAATTATTGTCAGAATGGTTGATTTTTGGCTGAAGTCAATCAATGTTGAAGAGATGTCATTGAATCAATGTTGTTTTGTGGTTGAAATCTAATGATTGAAATGCCAACATCTAATCCAGTGTTTTTCAACACTAGTCCTCAAGACACACTGACCTACAGGTTTTAGGTATTTCCCTAATTCAGCACACAGGATTTCAATTGATGGCTGAATAACAGGGTTTTGCTGAATTGAAAACATGCAGGTCAGCTTGCCTTAAGGACGACTGTTGGGAAAAAACTGGTAATCAATTTTGAATCAAAGTATGCTGTTTGTCACCCCTCTTCCCAGCCCTTTTCTTTTTTTTCTGTCCTTTCCTTTCCACTCTTCCTCCTTGAGTTCTGGGTGAGAGCATTTTATTACTGGATGGGGGTTTATCAAGTTTTAAATTAAGCACTACATTTTGAGAACAGTAGGTTCCTTTCTGTACAATTTCTTACTTGTCTGTAAATATTATTACTGACTATTTGTGCATAATGTGTTGACACAAAAACATCTACAACTTATTACAAGGAGTGACATGGTCCACAACCCCCATTTTACACTAGTGGTTTGTCCCAACCAAACAGCCACTTTGCTGCTGGCTTGTTTGCAATCTGCTTCTGAATTTAATTCTACTCTGAACTCTTTTGTGGTAAGTTTGGCAGTATTACTTTTACCTTAAATGTGTCTATTGAAAAGTAACTACATTGTTTTGTGCCTATTGTAACCCAGGTTATTTTGGTGCAAACCAGATATTCTTAATAATTGAGGTCATGTCTCCCTTTGCATTTTTTTTTTTAATCCTGCCCACCACTTTAAGCCTAGGTATGAAATCCTGTGAGATTTTGTGGGATTTCAGTTTTTAAAAGTAGGGCAGGGTCTATTGTTTGGTCTGGGAGACCATGTGGTGGACAAGGAAGTTTAGGACTGGCTGCTGCAGGTGAGCTGTAAATCATTTGTTTTCATTTTTATTATGATGTGCTTACTGATATTAGATGTGCCTCTATTCTAGAACAGCTGACTCAGATGATTGTATGACCTTCTGCACTCATCAAGAACTGCAGAAGGCTGTTAGTCACCCACAGATTCAACCAGGTGTGTGGCATATTGATTCCCTCATTTTAACATGAGTTCAGCATCATAACTGCTACACTACGCTGCAGCTTGATGGGTAAATGTAATATATGTAACATTAAGATAAATATTAATGAATATTCATTAGCGAGTCCTCAATAATTTAACTGAGTGTACATGGGCAACTGTACGGTGTTTGTTCTCAGATCTATAACCAGTGCACTATTCAATATTTCAATGACTTTCAAAATGTTTAAAATATTTATCATCTTTCTATCCGGCGCCATCAATACTGCAAAACTCAGCAGAGAGTTGAACACAGCTGCTGCTGCCGGTGTCCTGCAATTTTTAGATGTGCCACAGGTACAAAACACTGGAATGAAATGGATTAATTTCCTCCTCCTTGTGTTGATAAGTTTTCCAGAGCCTTGCTAACAACCTAATTATTCTATTCAGGTGTGGTGCAGCAGAGGCACATTTAAAAGTTGCAGGACACTGGCCCTTGAGGACTGGAGTTTGACACCCCTGGTATCATAGAAAAGTTCACTACCTGGGGTAGAACCGAACCGCACATTAACCAGTTGGTGTGTGAATTACCAGTGGAAAAGCACCTTAATTTCCTAGCTCCCTTCAGCAGGAACATACGTTTGAAAGACACAAGGGTGGAAGTTTGAATATTGGGACATGGCCAGTAAATTGTTTCTCCCCCTTTAGCATACTGAGCAGGACATACACAAGCTTGACTGACAGCGCTAAGACCCTCCTCCTGGTTCTGATTGGGAGATGTGCATTTCTGTAGATGCCAAAAGTGGTACTGGGAGGAGGTGGAGGAGTTTGATTGTTTTAACAGTTTATCGGTCTCATCTTGTTTTTGTGACAGTATGGCTACTATCACAAAATAGTGATGGTTTTAACAAATATATTAAAAAAAACATATTTCTATATAAAATTTGAAACCACACATGCTGGGGAACAAAGCACCACAGCACTGTAAAATATGTGAAAGGCTCTGATTCTTTGGGTACTATGTTCAGGACATTCACAGGAGATGGTTTAAAAACTCTATAAAACCTGGTCTGCAGAGGCAGTGGTAGCTTTATTTGCATGATGCAAGTGCTGAGAGTAAACACAAGCTGTAAAAATTTTCACTGTCTGACCTGTTAATGACATAATCATTTATTTCCCTGACATCCCTGTAAGGTGGAGCTGTAGTGTTCTACAGTCTCAGTGTGACAGCAGCTCTGATTTACCCAGGCAGGCAGGCAAGGAGTTTAAAAGCATTACATACACAAGATCATAAAAGCAAAAATACAAGAACTAGCAGAAGGGAATCAGAGCAGTGCAACAGTGCTCTTATAAATTGATCAAATATAACTAATCAGATCTGTTTTATATTCTGCATGTTACTTCTTCAGGACATAAAGAAACTAGATGATGTTTAGAATTTTTGCCACTGTTCTTGAACTCCAGGGCTTCTCAAGGATTTTGAAGTTCTGTCAAAGCAGAAATGTGTGAAATTGGGATCATTCATAAATGTCAGAGAATCACTGGGGCTATTCAAAGCAACTATACAGTACAAACATGATCTCTGCTGTGTCAGACAGCCTTCACTTTGTATTCATTTCAGTATTTCAGTGCTGCGAAATACATCACACATTTACAAAGCTGTGAGAGTGCTACAGTCATCTTGTTTGGTAATCAGATGTTGTTACTATGGATACAATATCTGAGGTGCTTACCCTGTTCGGGGCCAGGTGTGGGCTGGAGTCTGTCCCAGCATTCAAGACATGAAAAACAAGTTAGCAACACACGGATACAGAGGCTGGCAAAAATATTCATACCACCATAAGTTATTTTCATTTTGTTACGTCAAAACAATTTTGGTGAATTTTATTTGGACTAGTGATACAATGTGATAAAGCAGCACAAAGTAGTGCATACCTGTGACAGTTTTAGTTTTCCACCACACACAGTATTTTGCATCAAGGTCAAAAGATTTTTGACTCATCTGACCAGAACACCTTTTTCTAATGTTTCCCATGTGCCACACACCGGTCTATCTGCCGTTGTGAGGGAGCCTAAGGTGAACACAACAAAAGGGAGGTGAGAAATAGATGATAAAAATATATTTATTTGAAAAAAAACCCTAACGTTTAGTGCTTTAATTGTAACCTAAATGGTAATATTCTAATTAGGTGGTGAAAGGATAACTTTTTAAACTACATGAAACATAAATACACTGCTCAAAAAAATAAAGGGAACACTTAAACAACACAATATAACTCCAAGTAAATCAAACTTCTGTGAAATCAAACTGTCCACTTAGGAAGCAACACTGATTGACAATCAATTTCACCTGCTGTTGTGCAAATGGAATAGACAAAAGATGGAAATTATTGGCAATTAGCAAGACACACTCAATAAAGGAGTGGTTCTGCAGTTGGGACCACAGACCACTACTCAGTACCTATGCTGTCTGGCTGATGTTTTGGTCAGTTTTGAATGTTGGTGGTGCTTTCACACTCGTGGTAGCATGAGACGGACTCCGCAACCCACACAAGTGGCTCAGGTAGTGCAGCTCATCCAGGATGGCACATCAATGCGAGCTGTGGCAAGAAGGTTTGCTGTGTCTGTCAGCGTAGTGTCCAGAGGCTGGAGGCGCTACCAGGAGACAGGCCAGTACACCAGGAGACGTGGAGGAGGCCGTAGGAGGGCAACAACCCAGCAGCAGGACCGCTACCTCCGCCTTTGTGCAAGAAGGAACAGGAGGAGCACTGCCAGAGCCCTGCAAAATGACCTCCAGCAGGCCACAGATGTGCATGTGTCTGCACAAACGGTTAGAAACCGACTCCATGAGGATGGTATGAGGGCCCGACGTCCACAGATGGGGGTTGTGCTCACAGCCCAACACCGTGCAGGACGCTTGGCATTTGCCAGAGAACACCAGGATTGGCAAATTCGCCACTGGCGCCTTGTGCTCTTCACAGATGAAAGCAGGTTCACACTGAGCACATGTTACAGACGTGACAGAGTCTGGAGACGCCGTGGAGAGCGGTCTGCTGCCTGCAACATCCTTCAGCATGACCGGTTTGGCAGTGGGTCAGTAATGGTGTGGGGTGGCATTTCTTTGGAGGGCCGCACAGCCCTCCATGTGCTCACCAGAGGTAGCCTGACTGCCATTAGGTACCGAGATGAGATCCTCAGACCCCTTGTGAGATCATATGCTGGTGCGGTTGGCCCTGGGTTCCTCCTAATGCAGGACAATGCTAGACCTCATGTGGCTGGAGTGTGTCAGCAGTTCCTGCAAGATGAAGGCATTGAAGCTATGGACTGGCCAGCCCGTTCCCCAGACCTGAATCCGATTGAGCACATCTGGGACATTATGTCCATCCACCAACGTCACGTTGCACCACAGACTATCCAGGAGTTGGCGGATGCTTTAGTCCAGGTCTGGGAGGAGATCCCTCAGGAGACCATCTGTCACCTCATCAGGAGCATGCCCAGGCGTTGTAGGGAGGTCATACAGGCACGTGGAGGCCACACACAATACTGAGTCTCATTTTGACTTGTTTTAAGGACATTACATTAAAGTTGGATCAGCGTGTAGTGTTATTTCACTTTAATTTTGTGTGTGGCTCCAAATCCAGGCCTCCATTGGTTAATAAATTTGATTTCCATTGATGATTTTTGTGTAATTTTATTGTCAGCACATTCAACTTTGTACAGAACAAAGTATTCAATGAGAATATTTCTTTCATTCAGATCTAGGATGTGTTATTTGTGTGTTCCCTTTATTTTTTTGAGCAGTGTATAATGACAAGAACTAAAAAAGCAAACATGGAAGCTATAACTGCTAGTTACAGCTAGCTTTTATCCATCAACTCTGGCTACCTCTGCTTCTGAATGTCACAGTTGTTCTCTGCCTGGACTTACAAACTTAAAAGTCAGAGAAGATTCCATTGAATAAACTTCAAGCACTCTTTTATTCCTATAGCAATTTCTCTTTTTAATCCGGGGTAGGAAAGAGGGACTCATACTTGACTGTTTGTAGACCTCTGTTGCCATTTGTTGCATATATTATACACTGCCTGGCCAAAAAAAAGTCGCCACCTGGATTTAACTAAGCAAATAGGTACAAGCCTCCTATTGGATAAGTACTGCATAGGCGATTATCTTTTAGCTGGCAACAAGTTATTTAACCCCAGCTGATGCAATGAGTAACTCCTCATTTCTTAAACAACCATGGCAAAAGACACATCCTGTGGTTGTGGAAAAGACGTTAGTCTGTTTAAGAAGGGTCAAATCATTGGCATGCATCAAGCAGAGAAAACATCTAAGGAGATTGCAGAAACTACTAGAACTGGGTTAAGAACTGTCCAACGCATCATTAAAAACTGGAAGGATGGTGGGGAACCATCGTCTTCCAGGAAGAAATGTGGTCGGAAAAAAATCCTGAATGATCGTGATCTTGTCATGAATTGGTGCGGTGGATGTGGTGAGGCAGACGCAGCAGACCCAGGTAAAGTGAGAAATGACGGTTTTAATGATAAATAAGTCCAAAATAGTCCACAAACAACCAGGCAGCACGACTGAGCAGAAGCCAGGGCTCAACGCCGGTAGCAACTGGTAAATTGACTGGACAACACGAAGGACTGAACGCACATAAGACGAGGACCCAACAAAGAACAGACACACAGGTGACACTAAATACACTGGGGGTAATCAGGGAACAAGAAACACCTGGGGACTAATCAAAGGGAGACAGGACAACACTGAGACACAGATACACAGGAAACTCAAAATAAACACAGAAAAACACAGATCCTGACAGATCGGCGATTACTTAAACGTTTGGTCAAATCAAATCGAAGAAAAACAACAGTAGAACTCAGGAGTAGTATGTTTAATTGTGAACGCAAAAGCATTTCCACATGCACAATGCGAAGGGAACTCAAGGCGTTGGGATTGAACAGCTGTGTAGCCGTAAGAAAACCTCTAATCGGTAAGGCTAACCAGAAAAAAAGGCTTCAGTTTGCTAGGGAGCATAAAGATTGGACTCTGGAGGAATGGAAGAGGGTCATGTGGTCTGATGAGTCCAGATTTACCCTGTTCCAGAGTGATGGGCGCATCAGGGTAAGAAGAGAGGCAGGTGAAGTGATGCACCCATCATGCCTGGTGCCTACTGTACAAGCCTGTGGAGGCAGTGCTATGATCTGGGGTTGCTGCAGTTGGCCAGGTCTAGGTTCAGCAACATTGTGTGCCCAAAGAATGAGGTCAGCTGACTACCTGAATATACTGAATGACCAGGTTATTCCATCAATGGATTTTGTCTTCCCAAATGGAACGGGCATATTCCAAGATGACAATGCCAGGATTCATCGGGCTCACATTGTGAAAGAGTGGTTCAGGGAGCATGAGACATCTTTTTCACACATGGATTGGCCACCACAGAGTCCAGACCTTAACCCCATTGAGAATCTTTGGGATGTGCTGGAGAAGGCTTTGCGCAGTGGTCAGACTCTCCCATCATCAATACAAGATCTTGGTGAAAGATTAATGCAACACTGGATGGAAATAAATCTTGTGACACTGCAGAAGCTTATTGAAACAATGCCACAGCGAATGTGGGCTGTAATCAAAGCTAAAGGCGGTCCAACAAAATATTAGAGAGTGTGACCATTTTTTGGGGACGACTTTTTTTTTGGCCAGGCAGTGTATTACTGATGTTAATAGTAACGTTCGATCGACAATGACATACACTGCTGTACTCTTCCGATCATGTATTGATTTATAATTGATGTCTTTTTTGGGGTTTTTTGGTACATTTTATTTCTTTTATTTAACTTTTTGATTAATTTTTCTGTCTTTTTATATATACTTGCTGTAACATGAATTGCTCATTCGGGGCTTGAATAAAGCTGACTCTCAATCTACAAACACAAAACTTAAAAAAAAAAAAAAAAGATTTAACTTGTCCGTTAACACAAGAAACAATTTCTCATTTCTCAGTTCAATGGTCAATATACTGTATCAATGCCATGTATCTCATGTTTTTCTACTGACTCAGCACTCAGGAAAAAGAGATTGCCCTATGTTGAAGTCAAAAATGTTAATACCGACATGTTGAGCACACAGGCTTTATGTTTGCTGCTGGGAAGTGAGCCTCAGCCCTATTCTCACTTCATTTTCAGTCTATAACAGTTTTTCGTCCAGATTTGCCCTGTACTGAGTTTCATCCTTCTCCCCTAACTGGATTCCTTGTCCCTACCAAAGAACAGCAAGATGCCGTCATGATGGTGTTTCACCATGGGCACAGTGTGTGCAGGCTGATGTGCACTGTTATTATTTACTTATTTTACCACACATAGCTGATTGCCTAGGCAGACAAGTAGACTTTTTGTGTCACATCAGACCAAATCACCTTATTCTGTCTGTGTGCTGTGTTGGAAACATGGTAAATTACAAACAGGATATCTTCTGACTTTCTTTCTGCCACACTTTCATAAAGTACTGATTTTCTGCAGGCTACTACTAAAAGATGTGCTGTAAATTTGTTTGTTGTTGGAAGTTTACCAAGATTCTTTATTACTTCTCAAGTTAGTGCTTTCATTGTCTGGAAAGCCCTAGATGTCTTTCCAGACAATGGTCATGTGCTAGATGGCACCTCAAGGAGTGGTTGATATGTTTAAAGTTGCACCATATTTCAAGACAGATACAGTCCTTGTTTTTCATTATCCTGTTTGTTCAACAATGTTCCTCTAACAAACCACTGAATCACAACGTAGACTAATTTGGACACACGTTGACACTGTTAATGGACTTCTAATCCAACTTTTAAAGCAACTTTTTATTAAAAGTGTAATTATTTACTGAATGACACTTGTTAGTATGTTCCTAACAGGTGTTGTGACATGTTTATGACAGTATCATGTCAGTCTTATTCATACCTCGTCAAAGTTTTACCCACATTTTTCAAGAGTACGTTGACAATATACTATCACAGAATTGTACAAATTGTCAATATATTCAGTGGCGCAAAAAGTGGGTATGCAGTGTAGCAAGGCATAGAGGTGCTGCACTAGAGGGGGCACAAAAACTATGTGGAGAATTTTTTTTCCTAGTCAGCATTTTATGTATTTAACAGCTGTTTGTGTATGAAATAATCAATAATTGTCACGGCTACTTTTGCAAGATAACAAGTTCCCAAAAATTAAAAAAAGTGCAAGAGTAGTTTCCAGGAGGAGGTTTTTGTCTCACCCAAAACAAAAAAGCACTCGTGGATAGTTTTCTGGTTTCAAAATGTGAGCTTCCTTCACTTACAAAAATAACAGAAACACTCTCCGAGTTGACTTACAAAAAATGTAAAAATAAACTTTATTTGGTGGTAGAAAAACTATTTCACTCCTCACTCCTTAACCAAACAATCAGATCAACCACAGCAGCTGCTTCTTCTTGTTAATCACAGCAGGAGACTGACTGACAAGGAGGAGGGTCTGAGCAAAACAAATAAATAAACAAGTAACAATAGAGCTATCATTCACATAACTTTAGATCCCTAACCCTAACAATACACTAACAAAAAAAAAAAAAAAATTAATCTAATTCTTAATAAGCTCCAACAATAACAGAGGAACAGCACTGATTAGGCGCCCCTCCCCTCCTTCCAGCCCCTCTCCCCTCCCATACAGGTAGATTGGGCAGCGTCCTTTCGAGAACGTGCTTACTCGCGGGGTTTTTTTTCCTTTAAATTTGAATTGTAGTAATGCACTCGACAACAGGGAGCTAAAGATAGGGCAGCAGAAAGAAACTCTGGGGCACAAAACAGAAAACGGAAGAGGGGGAGGGATAAAGATGTTGGAGAGATGAAGAAAAGCTTTTCAAAGTGGTTGAAAGACAGAAGGTAAGTAATGTCAGTATATCAACAAGAGAGTTGTAAATATTCAGGTTAGCTTAAGCTAGCCTAAAATGACAGGTGGTTGTTTTTGTCTCCGCCCCATATTGAACCAAAACGGGACGCGATTTATTCCGTATTGCTATAATGTCTGATAGACACACCTATCACAAACATCTCAACAATAAGTGTAATAATAATGACCAAAACAAAACACGGGCAATATTAAGGTCAGCTAAATTGTCGTTGCGGGACCTAAATAGAACCCCCTGCCCCCCTACTCCAAACCCCCACGAACTGACGCTGTTGTCATGGTTGCTTAGAGATGGACATTACGCAGCCTCAGTGAGCTGCTACCAACCTGCGTCTTTTTAAAATATCCACCCAATACTACACCTTTCTTCGGAGTAAAACCTCTGGCAAAAATACAGACGTGAGTGAGAGGAAACAGGCTAAACAATCACAGTGACATTTAATAGGGGCATTAAAAAATGTGTCGGCGATATTCAGTGGCGCACAGTGGGTTGTTTGATATCAGACAGAATGGATCAAGAGAGGAACCGCAGAACCTAAAGAACCAGACATCAGTCTCTTCATCTCTCAATCATTTCCTGAGACTGAAAAATAATATAAATGGCCATTTAAAAAACAAATCATACAAATAGATTATCCATCCATCCATTCATCCATCTTCTTCCGCTTATCCGGGCTCGGGTCGCGGGGGTAGCAGTTTCAGAAGGGAGGCCCAGACTTCCCTCTCCTCAGCCACTTCTTCCAGCTCTTCCGAGGAAATCCCAGGGCGTTCCCAGGCCAGCCGAGAGACATAGTCCCTCCAGCGTGTCCTGGGTCTTCCCCGGGGCCTCCTCCTGGTGGGACGTGCCTGGAAACACCTCACCAGGGAGGGGTCCAGGGGACATCCTGACCAGATGCCCGAGCCACCTCAACTGGCTCCTCTCGATGTGAAGGAGCAGCGGTTCTACTCTGAGTGCCTCCCGGATGACTGAGCTTCTCACCCTATCTCTATGGGAGAGCCCAGACACCCTACGGAGAAAACCCATTTCGGTCGCTTGTATCCGCGATCTCATTCTTTCGGTCATGACCCAAAGCTCATGACCATAGATGAGGGTGGGAATGTAGATCGACCGGTAAATCGAGAGCTTCGCTTTATGGCTCAGCTCTCTCTTCACCACGACGGACCGGTACAGCGCCCGCTTGACGGCAGACGCTGCGCCAATCCGCCTGTCGATCTCCCGTTCCCTTCTTCCCCCATTCGTGAACATGATCCTGAGATACTTGAACTAATCCACTTGGGGCAGGACACCCCCAATGACCCGGAGAAGGCACTCTACCCTTTTCCGGCTCAAGACCATGGCCTCGGATTTGGAGGCACTGATCCCCATCCCGGCCACTTCACACTTGGCTGCGAGCCACTCCAGCGAGAGCTGCAGATCACGACCTGATGAAGCCAAAAGGACCACATCGTCTGCAAAAAGCAGAGATGAGATCCCAAGGCCACCAAAACGGATCCCCTCAACACCGTGGCTGCACCTAGAAATTCTGTCCATAAAAGTAATGAACAGAATCGGTGACAAAGGGCAGCCCTGGCGGAGTGCAACACTCACCGGAAATGAGCCCGACTTACTGCCGGTAATGCGGACCAGACTCTGACACCGCTCATACAGGGACCTGACAGCCCTTATCAAAGGGCCGGGTACCCCAAACTCCCGGAGAACCCCCCACAGAGCACTCCAAGGGACACGGTCGAATGCCTTCTCCAAGTCCACAAAACACATGTAGACTGGTTGGGCGAACTCCCATGCGTCCTCCAGGAACCTGCTCAGGGTGTAGAGCTGGTCCAGTGTTCCACGACCAGGACGAAAACCACACTGCTCTTCCTGAATCCGAGGTTCAACTATCCGATGGACCCTTCTCTCCAGGACCCCTGAATAGACCTTGCCAGGGAGGCTTAAGAGTGTGACTCCCCTATAATTGGAGCACACCCTCCAGTCCCCCTTTTTGAACAGGGGGACCACCACCCCAGTCTGCCAGTCCAGGGGAACTGCCCCCGATGTCCATGCAATATTGCAGAGTTGCGTCAGCCAACACAACCCAATGACATCCAGAGCCTTAAGGAACTCTGGGCGGATCTCATCCACCCCTGGGGCTCTGCCACTGAGGAGCTTTTTAACCACCTCGGCGACCTCGTCCCCAGAGATTGGAGAGCCCAACCCAGAGTCCCCAGGCTCAGCTTCCTCAATGGAAGGCATGTTGGTGGGATTGAGGAGGTCTTCGAAGTATTCTGCCAACCGGCCCACAATGTCCCGAGTAGAGGTCAGCAGCACACCATCCCCACTATAAACAGTGTTGGTGCCGTACTGCTTTCCCCCACTGAGACGCCGGATTGTGGACCAGAATCGCCTCGAAGCTGTACGGAAGTCTTTCTCCATGGCCACTCCAAACTCCTCCCAAGCCGGAATTTTTGCCTCAGCAACCACCCGAGCCACATGCCGCTTTGCCCGCCGGTACCCATCAGCTGCTTCCGGAGTCCCGCAGGCCAAAAAGGCCAGATAGGACTCCTTCTTCAGCCTGACTGCACCCCTCACCAAAGGTGTCCAACGGGTTCGAGGGTTGCCGCCACAACAGGCACCGACAACCTTGCGGCCACAGCTCCGATCGGCCGCCTCGACAATGGAGGCACGGAACATGGTCCACTCAGACTCCATGTTCCCCACCTCCCCCAGGACTTGTTTGAAGCTTTGCCGGAGATGGGAGTTAAAGCTCCATCTCCCAGGGGATTCTGCCAGACGTTCCAAGCAGACCCTCACAACACGTTTGGGCCTGCCAGGTCTGACCGGCTTCCTTTCCCACCACCAGAGCCAACTCACCACCAGGTAGTGGTCAGTGGACAGCTGCGCACCTCTCTTCACCCGAGTGTCCAAGACATACGGCCGCAGATCCGATGAAACGATGACAAAGTCGATCATAGAACTGTGGCCTAGGGTGTCCTGGTGCCAAGTGCACATATGCACACCCTTATGCTTGAACATTGTGTTCGTTATGGACAATCCATGACGAGCACAGAAGTTCAACAACAGAACACCACTTGAGTTCAGATCGGGGGGGGGGCATTCCTTCCAACCACGCCCCTCCAGGTCTCACTGTCATTGCCTACATGAGTGTTGAAGTCCCCCAGCAGAACAAGGGAGTCCCCAGGAGGAGCACTCTCCAGTACCCTATCTAAGGACTCCAAAAAGGGTGGGTAATTTGAACTGTTGTTTGGCCCGTAAGCACAAACGATAGTCAGCACCCGTCCCCCCACCCGTAGGCGGAGGGAGGCTACCCTCTCATTCACCGGGGTAAACCCCAACATACAGGCGCCGAGATGGGGAGCAACAAGTATGCCCACTCCTGCCCCACGCCTCTCACCTTGGGCAACTCCAGAGTGGAAGTATGTCCAGCCCCTCTCAAGGAGACTGGTTCCAGAACCAGAACCATGCATCGAGGTGAGACTGACTATTTCTAGCCGGAACCTCTCAACCTCACACACTAGCTCTGGCTCCTTCCCCACCAGAGAGGTGACATTCCACGTCCCAAGAGCCAGCTTCTGCAACCGAGGATCGGACCGCCAGGGTCCCCTCCCTCGGCCGCCACCCATCACACAATGCACCTGACCCCTTTGGCCCCTCTCACGGGTGGTGGGCCCATGGGAGGGGGGGACTCATGTCACCTCTTCGGGCTAAGCCTGGCCGGGCTCCATGGGTAAAAGCCCGGCCACCAGGCACTCACCATCGTGCCCCCCCTCCAGGCCTGGCTCCAGAGTGGGGCCCCGGTGACCCGGGTCTGGGTGAAGGAACACGAAGTCCAATGGTGCCATTCATCAATGGGGTCTTCGGGCTGCGCTTTGTCTGGTCCCTCACCTAGGACCTGTCTGCCTTGGGTGACTCTATCAGGGGTATGAAGCCCCAGACAGCATAGCTCCTAGGATCATTGGGGCACTCAAACCCCTCCACCACGATAAGGTGGCAGCCCAAGGAGAGGACAAATAGATTAATAGTAAATAAATAAATATTGTGAAGAGAACATTAAAAATGTTTGTTAGGATTGTGTAGGAAAAATGTTGATATCTTTTATGAATACAGTGTTTTGTGGTCAATATTATGTAACCATTTTATTCATGTGGGTTGCCAGTTTGGATAAGGCTTCTTATAAAGCTATAAGAATGATAGAAAACATGCTAACAAAATGCCTCAGACCTGCAGCTCATAGGCAGTTCTAGACACAGGCTAACAGAAGTCGCTCTTTGGCTCAAATATATTAAATGATGAAATATTGCCCTGTTTTTTGTTTCATTCTTCTTTAATTGCCCTGTATGCAGCAATTTATTCACATATATTCAGTATTATTGACACTTTAATTAAAAATGAGTTGTACAAGTTTATGCTGTTGGGGCGGGAGTGGGGGCACCGATGACATGTTCGCATACACCTCAGAAAGTATGTAGTTGCACCCCTGAATATATTCAAAGTTTACAGACAACACGCTTATGAAAATTAGCACAATAAAACAATAAATACACTTTAGAGGAAATGTGAAAATGTTTCACCAAGGAGTATTGTTTTAATTTAATGTCACAGTATTCCAGTATTACTGCAGACAAACTGACATTTCTCCTTCCTAAGAACAGTGAGGATCAGCAGAACATTCCCATTCACTGGACCACTGCACTTTACAGAAACCTACAAAAAAGTACAATAGAGCAATTAAACAGAGAAAGCACTTGTATTTTAAAGAGTACAGAAAAACGGCAAAGAAAAACACAAGACTTACAATTTTTAGACGTTGTGGACTCGCTATGTATGTGGCATCATCAGAACTGGTAATGATTGGGACCGGATGCCTGGGGTGGAAAAACATTTCTGGGTGACTTCTTTTCCTGTTTATGTTAGAAGTAGAAAAAATGCTCAGCAAGGACTTTAAGGATTTTTTTTAATTCTTTGCCATTTTAACAAAAATAGTAAAAGATTATTAAGGCACCTAAAAAGGCATACTTTATTAGCCTAAATTATACACTGACATGTAATTTAAAACATACTGAAATTAATAATTGAAAGTAAGCGTTAAGTGAATTTTAAGTGAATTTTAAAAAAATTCTATTTTCAGCATATATTTTAAAATATACACAAAATATATTTGACAGATATTTTAAAGATATTTGTTACAGGTCCCGAGTGTCAGAACCGCTGTAACAGCGATGACACAATCTAGAGGACAAATTGACAGGAGTTATCAATGGAACGTAGCGCTGCCTTTAGCATCCAGATTGCTTTTCCATTTATTATTATTTGTTAACACACAAAACCTTTATATTATACAATAGTAATGCCTTACATTGCCACTAAGCTTTACTGCAATTTTACTGTATTCCTTTTTTTAAAAAAAAGCAAAATGAATCTTCTCAAACATAAAGACGTTGAAATATAACGGTCCTACAAGGAGACGTTATATTTTAACGGCCCCACATGAAGATGTTAAAACATAACGGTCCTTAGAGCGAGCCGACACATTACCGACGCTACCCCCGTCCGACAAAACTGACAAAACGGTGCATAGAAACCGTGACTCAAAAATACATCACGTCAATCAATATGTAAACATCCTACAAAGTTGCCTTGGTGGGTTTTTTCCACTGTATACTAACCTGGAGGACAAATTGACAGGAGTCATCAATGGAACGTAGCGCTGCCTTTAACATCCAGATTGCTTTTGGGGCAGACAGGAAATCCATCCTAAACCCAACCTGGAAGCAACGCCCCCCAAACAAAGATTCCGCTTCGCCACTACCACTCCCGTCCCCACCTCAGAAAAGCATTATAAATGTAAACAGATGAACATGCCTAACTGTGAACAAAATGTAATTTGTTAATTCGTTTTTTTCTTTTAGAAAATAGAATAAATATTACCTGAAACTATTTCAAAATTAATTTTAAAAACCCCAACTAAATACTGTGGTAGCATTTCTAGGTGCACCACATGCTCCCCAACTTAAAGGTGGCTCCAGACACTTCAAAGCCAGTGATGACAATTCACAAAGTATTAACAACTTGGTTATTATCACAGGAACCTCACTCAAATTACCTTTTCCTTCAGTGTACACTTCTCAGTATACAAAATTATAAGGCATTGTAAAAGGGACTGTTGTTGTATAAGGTACAGTCTGATGAGGAGCATAAAAATGTCCTTGTACAGGTTGCATTACCCACAATGGTGAAGCTTGTAATCCACACAGTCCAACATGATCTATGACCCCTTTTGGCTGGTAAGAAGGCTGGCCCATAGTGTTGTAGCTGAGTGTCTGAGGTGGTCTCCTTGCTCGTGTAGATCTCCTGAGAAATACCTCCTGATTTGGTACTTGCTCCTCCTGCTTGAGTTCAAGTTCAACCTGTTCAGTGTCTCTTTCCAGTTCTTGTTCTCTTTGTTCATTGTCTGTTTCACAGTTTTGGACCAGTTCATATTCAGCTGGATGCGGATGCTCCGTTGGAACATTTTCATCTGCAGTGTTCAGTTGGGAGTCCCTCCCTTGGTCGACAGGTGTGAAAACCTGGCTTGAGACTGGATGCGTTTGAGTGGCTGGTTCCTGTAGTCCGGTTGTCACAGGTACTCTGAGCCAATAATGAGTCCTGGAGTCACTCTCAGAATCTGATGAGTCGCTGTCTCTGTTACTTTGGCTTGGAATGACACGGTGACCTTTGACTCTGTTTCTGATTGGCGCTTTATCTTTTCTGTGACCAACAGTTACAGGTAAGTCATTAACCAGGTGCAGGAGATTTCTGCAGGAGATTAAAGACTCCTCCATGGGCTGCCACCTTATCGTGGTGGAGGGGTTTGAGTGCCCCAATGATCCTAGGAGCTATGCTGTCTGGGGCTTCATGCCCCTGGTAGGGTCACCCAAGGCAGACAGGTCCTAGGTGAGGGACCAGACAAAGTGCAGCCCGAAGACCCCAATGATGAAGGAAAACCTTGGACTTGGTGTTCCCTCGCCCGGACGCGGGTCACCGGGGCCCCACTCTGGAGCCAGGCCTGGAGGGGGGGCATGACGGCGAGCGTCTGGTGGCCGGGCTTTTACCCATGGAGCCCGGCCGGGCTCAGCCCGAAGAGGAAACATGGGCCCCCCCTCCCATGGGCCCACCACCCGTGGGAGGGGCCAAAGGGGTCGGGTGCACTGTGTGATGGGTGGCGGCCAAGGGAGGGGACCCTGGCGGTCCGATCCTCGGTTGCAGAAACTGGCTCTTGGGACGTGGAATGTCACCTCTCTGGTGGGGAAGGAGCCGGAGCTAGTGCGTGAGGTCGAGAGGTTCCGGCTAGAAATAGTCGGTCTCACCTCGACGCATGGCTCTGGTTCTGGAACCAGTCTCCTTGAGAGGGGCTGGACATACTTCCACTCTGGAGTTGCCCAGGGAGAGAGACGTCGGGCAGGAGTGGGCATACTTGTTGCTCCCCATCTCGGCGCCTGTACGTTGGGGTTTACCCCGGTGAACGAGAGGGTAGCATCCCTCCACCTACGGGTGGGGGGATGGGTTCTGACTGTCGTTTGTGCTTACGGGCCGAACGACAGTTCAGATTACCCACCCTTTTTGGAGTCCTTAGAGGGGGTACTGGAGAGTGCTCCTCCTGGGGACTCCCTTGTTCTGCTGGGGGACTTCAACGCTCACGTGGGCAACGACAGTGAGACCTGGAGGGGCGTGGTTGGGAGGAACGGCCCACCCGACCTGAACTCGAGCGGTGTTCTGTTGCTAGACTTCTGTGCTCGCCATGGATTGTCCATAACGAACACCATGTTCAAGCATAAGGGTGTCCATATGTGCACTTGGCACCAGGACACCCTAGGCCGCAGTTCGATGATCGACTTTGTCATCGTTTCATCGGATCTGCGGCCGTATGTCTTGGACACTCGGGTGAAGAGAGGTGCGGAGCTGTCCACTGACCACTACCTGGTGGTGAGTTGGCTCCGGTGGTGGGGGCGAAAGCCGGTCAGACCTGGCAGGCCCAAACGTGTTGTGAGGGTCTGCTGGGAACGTCTGGCGGAATCCCCTGTGAGACGGAGCTTTAACTCCCATCTCCGGCAAAACTTCGAACACGTCCCGGGGGAGGTGGGGGACATGGAGTCTGAGTGGACCGTGTTCCGTGCCTCCATTGTCGAGGCGGCCGATCGGAGCTGTGGCCGCAAGGTTGTCGGTGCCTGTCGCAGCGGCAACCCTCGAACCCGTTGGTGGACACCTTTGGTGAGGGATGCCGTCAGGCTGAAGAAGGAGTCCTATCGAGCCTTTTTGGCCTGTGGGACTCCGGAAGCAGCTGATGGGTACCGGCGGGCGAAGCGGCATGCGGCTCGGGCGGTTGCTGAGGCAAAAACTCGGGCGTGGGAGGAGTTTGGAGAGGCCATGGAGAAAGACTTCCGCACGGCTTCGAGGCGATTCTGGTCCACCATCCGGCGTCTCAGGGGGGGGAAGCGGTGCAGCACCAACACTGTTTATAGTGGGGATGGTGTGCTGCTGACCTCTACTCGGGACGTTGTGGGCCGGTGGGCAGAGTACGTCGAAGACCTCCTCAATCCCACCAACATGCCTTCCACTGAGGAAGCGGAGCCTGGGGACTCTGGGTTGGGCTGTCCAATCTCTGGGGGCGAGGTCGCCGAGGTGGTTAAAAAGCTCCTCGGTGGCAAGGCGGGTGGATGAGATCCGCCCGGAGTTCCTTAAGGCTCTGGATGTTGTAGGGTTGTGTTGGTTGACGCGACTCTGCAATATCGCATGGACATCGGGGGCAGTTCCCCTGGATTGGCAGACTGGGGTGGTGGTCCCCCTGTTCAAAAAGGGGGACCGGAGGGTGTGCTCCAATTATAGAGGGGTCACACTCTTAAGCCTCCCTGGCAAGGTCTATTCAGGGGTCCTGGAGAGGAGGGTCCGTCGGATAGTCGAACCTCGGATTCAGGAAGAGCAGTGTGGTTTTCGTCCTGGTCGTGGAACACTGGACCAGCTCTACACCCTCAGCAGGGTCCTGGAGGGTGCATGGGAGTTCGCCCAACCAGTCTACATGTGTTTTGTGGACTTGGAGAAGGCGTTCGACCGTGTCCCTCGGGGAGCCCTGTGGGGTGTTCTCCGGGACTATGGGGTACCGGGCCCTTTGATACGGGCTGTCAGGTCCCTGTATGACCGGTGTCAGAGTCTGGTCCGCATTGCCGGCAGTAAGTCGGGCTCGTTTCCGGTGAGAGTTGGACTCCGCCAGGGCTGCCCTTTGTCACCGATTCTGTTCATCACTTTCATGGACAGAATTTCTAGGCGCAGCCAAGGTGTTGAGGGGATCCGATTTGGTGGCCTTAGGATCTCATCTCTGCTTTTCGCAGACGATGTGGTCCTTTTGGCTTCATCAGATCGTGATCTGCAGCTCTCGCTGGATCGGTTCGCAGCCGAGTGTGAAGCGGCCGGGATGGGGATCAGTGCCTCCAAATCCGAGGCCATGGTCTTGAGCCGGAAAAGGGTAGAGTGCCTTCTCCGGGTCAGGGGGGGTGTCCTGCCCCAAGTGGAGGAGTTTAAGTATCTCGGGATCTTGTTCACGAATGGGGGAAGAAGGGAGCGGGAGATCGACAGGCGGATTGGCGCAGCGTCTGCTGTCAAGCGGGCGCTGTACCGGTCCGTCGTGGTGAAGAGAGAGCTGAGCCAAAAAGCGAAGCTCTCGATTTACCGGTCGATCTACGTTCCCACCCTCATCTATGGTCATGAGCTTTGGGTCATGACCGAAAGAACGAGATCGCGGATACAAGCGGCCGAAATGGGTTTTCTCCGTAGGGTGGCTGGGCTCTCCCTTAGAGATAGGGTGAGAAGCTCAGTCATCCGGGAGGGACTCAGAGTAGAGCCGCTGCTCCTTCACATCGAGAGGAGCCAGTTGAGGTGGCTTGGGCATCTGGTCAGGATGCCTCCTGGACGCCTCCCTGGTGAGGTGTTCCGGGCACGTCCCACCGGGAGGAGGCCCCGGGGAAGACCCAGGACACGCTGGAGGGACTATGTCTCTCGGCTGGCCTGGGAACGCCTCGGGATTCCCCCGGAGGAGCTAGAAGAAGTGGCTGGGGAGAGGGAAGTCTGGGCCTCCCTTCTGAAGCTGCTACCCCCGCGACCCGACCTCGGATAAGCGGAAGAAGATGGATGGATGGATGGATGGATGGAGGAGATTTCTGTGGAGAACCCTGGTTTTCTGGACATTGCTCTCAGGATATACTTTGTAGATGGGGTTGTCATTAATCTGTTCTTTGACAATGTACACAGTCTGTTCCCAATATGACCTGAGCTTTCCAGGTACGCCCTTTTCTCCAAGGTTGCGAACTAACACTCGGTCACCGGGCTCTAAGACAACTCCTCTCACATGTTGGTCATGGTGTTTCAGCCAATTGCTGGCTGTTGTTGGTAGCAATATGATAAGCCTCTTTCATCCTCCTTGCCCACTTTTGCACATGTCCATGTGGTGTTTCACTGTCCTTCTCTGTTGAGTCCAAACATGAAGTCCACAGGCAAGCGGGGGGGCGTCCAAACATTAAGAAATGTGAGTAAAACCCAGTGGCCTCGTGTTTTGTGCAATTATATGCATGAACAACTTGGGGCAAAAAGTCTTTCCAGTTATCCTTTTCTGTTTCCTCCAGAGCACTGGGCATTTGTAGCAGGGTGCGATTAAATCGCTCGGCAGGATTTCCCTGTGGGTGGTATGGTGTGGTACTTGAGTGGCTGACACCTGACAGCTGCTGTAGGCCCCTAAACAGTGAGTTTTCAAATTCACGGTCTTGATCGTGATGTAGCCTAGCAGGGTAACCGAAGCGAGGAATAAAATCACTGTATAGTTTCTCCGCAGCAGTTTTTGATGACTTGTTTCTGGTTGGCCACGCCTGAGCAAAGCGCGTAAACTGCGACAAGTATGTATTCGTAACCACCTCTGCTCTTTTCTAAATGCATAAAGTCAATGGATACTAGCTGCATGGGTGCACTGGAACTGATGCTCCCCATGGGTGCCCTGACATGCTTTGTGGGTTTTTTTTGTTTTATACAGGGACATTGTCTTGTCACATAAGCCTCAATGTCCTCCTTCATACAGGGCTAGTAGAAACGATCTCGGGCTAGGTTGATAACTCTTTCAGCACCGAGGTGACCCATATCCTTATGAAGGTGTTTTAGCACCAAGGACCTGTACTCTGCAGGCAGTACAAGCTGCTTTCTACCCCCAGCTTCCCTGTAAAGTAGCTCATTCTCAACCTTAAGTTTTCCCCACTCACACATTAACCTCCTCACTAACCCATCTGCATTTTGTCTGTCTCTGTCAGTTAGTGTGGGTTTTGCCTCTTTTAACCTGAGAAGTTCTTTTATTGTTGTGTCTTGTCTTTGTGCTTTTACTAGCTCTTCATGGCTAGTGCTAGGTAAGGCTGGTGTGTCCGACCTAGTGTCTTGAGCCAGATTTAAGACAACTACATAGGCAACATCACTTTTCTTTGCTACTTCACTTCCTTCCCATGTTGCACAAACAATGTCTCGGCTAAGCTCCTCTGTACACTCCCCGACATAGCTATCAATGTCCAGCGGAAGGCGTGACAAAGTGTCAGCGTCCACATTAACTCTACCAGGCCGGTACTTTATGTTAAACCTGAAATCTGCAAGCTCTCCTACCCATCTATGTCCTGTCACATTCAACTTTGCAGTGCTCATTACATATGTCAGGGGATTGTTGTCGGTATACACCGTGATCTCTGGGGCATAAAATAAATAATCCCTAAACTTTTCACAAATGGCCCATTTAAGAGCTAAGAACTCTAACTTACCGGAATGTAAACAATAGTTTTTTTCAGCTGGGGTCAGAGTTCTTGAGCCATATGCTATGATTTTTAATTTCCCCCCCCCTGCCTCTGATACAACACAGCCCCAAGCCCTTTCTCACAGGCGTCAGTATGTAAAACAAAAGGCAGTTCAAAGTTGGGGTAGGCAAGCACAGGTGGATCAGACAGAGTGTCAATGAGCTGCCTCAGGATGTGGTCATGTTCACCTGTCCAGTTGATAGGAGTCTTTGAGGGCAGCTGAGAACTTCGGCTTTTTCTGGACTTGGTCTGAGTGTTTTCAGGACTCCCTTTGACTTGTAGGAGGCTGTACAAAGGTTTGACGATCCTGGAAAAATCTTGAATGTAGGCCCGATAATAACTTAGGAACCCAAGCAGTCTTCTTAATTTACCCACATTTGTTGGCGTCTTCTGAGTGAGTGACTTGACAGCGTCATAGTCCTTTGGATCGATTTGGACTCCATTTTCTGAAACCAGCCTACCCACATATCTGACCTCTGCTTTGAACAGTTCACATTTTTTGGGTGAAGCTTGACCCCATGTTGTTGTAGAGCTCTGAGGACTTTGCGCAGCGCCTCAATATGTTCAGTGAATATCTTAGAATAGCAAAGAATGTCATCCAGATATGGAATAGAACAATCATCATGCAGGGTGTCCAGCATGTCTTCCATACTGAGTTGGAAGGCAGCAGGGGCATTACTGAGACCAAAAGGGATCCTTACCCACTCGTATAGGCCCCCAGGGTGAGATGAAGGCAGTCATATGGCGGGAACCCTTGGCCATGTATCCCTGGTGGTAAGTTTCCCTTGGTCTAGAATGCTGAACCAGCTGTGGCCGCCCAGCGTGTCCAGGAGGTCTCGGATGCGTGGAAGTGGGTGGCGGTCAGGCACTGTTTTCTGATTCAACTGTCTGTACTCAATACAAAGTCTTAGCGTGCCATCCCATTTCCTCACACACAGTACAGGTGCAGAAAAGGGTAATTTTGACTTGACTATACAGCCTTTAGCCAGTAAGTCTTGGATGTATTCTTTCACCTCTTTGTATAATGGCTTGGGGATGGCAGTGTATGTGCGTTGGACTGGGATGTCATCTTTCAGGTTGATAGTCATGTTCAAACTCGGAATATTCCCAATGTCACCATCATCTCGGCAAAAGCATTTGATTCCTCACATAACATTTGCTTTACTTATTTTGTTGTTCTGGTGTTAGGTGACTAATGTCCACTGGGGGGTGCCAGTGAATAGCATTGGATGGCTCCTGGCCTTGACTGGATTTGGACACAGAGTCAATAATACAGGTGGAGACTGGTGTTGTTTCACAAGAGTCTTTGGGTTGGTCAGTCTCAACTATTTTTGTAATGGGCTCAATAGAACCCAAAACCGTTGGGCTGGGTAAAGTCACACTCTGGTTAGTATAGTTTGACACAGGTACTGTATTTTCCGCACTATAAGGCACACCACATTATAAGGCGCACCTTCAATGAACGGCCTATTTTAAGACGTTTTTCATATATAAGGCGCACTGCATTATAAGGCGCATAGAATAGACGCTACAGTAAAGGCTGCGGTTACGTTATGCATCCATTAGATGCGTTAAAGGGAATGTCAAAAAAATAGTCAGATAGGCCAGTCAAACTTTATTAATAGATTACAAACCAGCGTTCTGAAAACTCCTGTCATGTTCCGTGTTTTTCCTGTGTATTTATTTTGAGTTTCTGAGTTTCCATGTTGTCCTGTCTTCCCCTTGATTGTCCCCAGGTGTTTCTCGTCCCCGTAATTACCTCCTGTGTATTTAGTGTCACCTGTGTGTCTGTGTCTTTGTTGGGTCCTTGTCTAATGTGCGCTCAGTCCTTCATGTTGTCCTTTCGTAAACCAGTTGCTACCGACGTTGAGCCCTGGCTTCCACTCAGTCGTGCTGCCTGAGTTATTGGACTGTTTTGACTTCATTCTTCATTAAAACCATCATTTTTCACTGCATCCTGGGTCTGCTGCGTCTGCCTCACCACCTCTCACCACACCGTTTCATGACAACTCCGTTCATTCCCAAAATGAATAAACAGCTGTTTTATTATTTCCCCCGAGGTAAAGTAAGTGACGTGGTATTTTCGTGACACAGTTGATCTTTTAACAACAGCAAGGTATAACATATAGTGGAGGGGAACGTTTCCTCGATTCAATAAACACGTAAAAAACAGTCTGATACTGTTACAGTAAATCAAACGTTAGTGCAATCACAATATATATCCACTTCCGCACCATTGATTCATTCATGTTGAATCCTCTCGCTGCTGTTCTATTCCCGTGTTCTACTGCGTGACTGATCACCTTGAGTTTAAACTCTGCGTCGTAAGCGTGTCTCTTAATAGGAGCCATTTTGGGGTCTTTACACAAAACCCAGCGTGCACCGCGCGCTTCTTCTTCTACGGGGAAAATGAAGTTGGTGGCTGCTTACCGTAGTTGCGAGACCTGTTGTGGCTCAATATTGGTCCATATATGACTCACCGGATTATAAGGCGCACTCTCGGCTTTTGAGAAAATTGAAGGTTTTTAGGTGCGCCTTATAGAGCTGAAAATACTGTACTTTAATATAAGGCCTATCTGTCTTTTCTATCTGTAAAAGTCCTGCTCCAACACTAAGCTGTACAAGGTGGACGTTATCTAGTACTGGCTCAAACAACACAAGTGATTCTGTTTTGCTAATACTCTCTGGGACTCTACACTTAATGTAAGTTACCTGACTAGGATAGACTATCCCCCCTTTGAAGCCTACTTTTACAGTAGTTGGCTCGTGTATGGGACGCTCTTGGGTCTGGATAAAGCTTGCTGTCGTGGAAAAAAACTATTTCCAAGCACTGTTCAGGTAAAATCACTCAATCAGGTTTATTCATGAATTGTGCACAACTCAGAGAGCTCACAGGACAATCAATAATGAAGCAAGTCTGAAACGGAAAGCTCTGCCAGGCAGAGACAACACATTAACAGCTTTAACTTGGTGGGAATATACAGAACTTAGAATAAACATATAGCAATACAACTAGCAGGTGTAACCTAACTGTAATTTTTCCACATCACTTACTAAGGTGCTTACATCAGAAATGTCGATTCCCATGGCTCTACCAATAAGCTCAATAAATTTGTAGTTCCCCCCATTGTCTTTAATGAACTCGTGGATCACATTAAAGCCTACTATGGGTGTCTCGATCTTAAGGCGGCTCACAAGGAATAGATACGCGTATAGATAGATCTGGGTCGTCGTTACCCTCGAGGTTGACTACAACCTCCACCCAACCATCATAAGGTACTGTGTCCCCCGTGACTGCTTTCACATTAAGATCGTCATCCATCAGTTCACTTAAAGGTCTAACCTGTTGTCCGGGTAAGTATCTATTTAGCCACGCATGATCTAAAAGACTTGTGTATCCATTACTAGGTAACCTGCCATCATACATTTGAGAAGGGACTGGGGACCTACTAAGGGAGCTACTAAACCACGCAGTGTTCTTTTGTCAGTTTCTTGTGAACATGCACCTAACGTCTCTCTGCCAGTGGACTTTTTCTTTGAGCGGGACTGCTGAGATTTGCTGATCAGAGGTGGTCCCTCTGCTCTGATCGTCTCCAGTTTCCCGAAGTTTTCTTCAGGCATCCTACATCCTACAGCACGATGCCCTTCCTCTCCGCAGACAAAGCAGTGGTTACAGTTCAGATTGGTTTGAGAAACACAGTTCTGACAGCTTTTTCTTTCTCTTTGAGGTTTTCTCTCTGGTTGGGGTTTTGAGTTCCTCTACTCTGGTGCTGGAACATGAGCTGTCATTGCTTTCAGGTTTTCCATAGCTTGTGTCAGTGCTTCTACTTAGGCGGTGAGTTTTTGGAGTGTGAAGTCATTATTAATCTGATTTACTTTCACATTGTCCTTTGTTTCTCTTTCAACTCACTGTTTGCTGTGTGTGCATGACTCACTTTGATGGTAGAACTTCGGCCAAGTCGACGCTTTTGCTCACTTTCCTCTGCCGTGGTCTTTATTACTTGGCAAAGCAGTGCCTCATCACTGACAGTGGGGTCACCTAGGAGGGTCTTGAGGTCTAGAGCTTTTATCATCTTTACCTCCAGATCAAATTCACTCAATTTCCAAATTTAGATCCAAATTCCGTTTATATTGATTATGATTGTAAGAAAACAACCAACAAAATGTTAAGAAATATTCTTTTACAAGATGTTGTTTTTTCAGCAGCTTATATATTTTATTGGTCCAGCATTTTTGAAAATATAAATTGGAAGTGGACTTGGTTTCTCCTAAAAAATTACTTAGTAAACAATAAAGTAAAAGAAATTTTTTATAAAATTATTTATAATGTTTATCTTGTTAACACATTTTGATACAAAGATATAAATGGGATTTGAACCCTATGTGTACGTTTTGTAAAAATAATAAAGAAAAGCTTGTTCATTGTTTTTGGGATTGTAATTATACCAAAATATTCTGGAGAGATATGTCAATTTTTTACCTAGTTGGCATCATTCCAGGGAGTCTATGTAGATTTTTCCTGTCTCACTGCTCTTATAACAATTACACAACAAAACAATATATTTATTAGTGACAGAAATTCAAACAATCTCTATAAAATTATAATAAAATACAGCCTCTTGTCAGTCTAGATAGTCCTGCCTTAGCTTGCATTTAAATTACAGATATCTATTGCCACGTCCCTCCTGACCCGTCCCCTCTTAAGTGAAATTAAAGCTGCAGTATGTAACTTTTATTAACAAAACGTACATATTTGTTAGGACTGTCAATATGTTGATAGATTATCTGAGAATAATTAAATTCTTCTGCCTTCTCACAGTGCTCTCTAGAAACAACCAATCAGAGGCATTAGGCGGGTTTCAGCGCTGTAAATCACAATCTTTAACCGTCAGTAGTAGGTCAGGGAGGAGCTGGAGGAGATTCATCTTTTCACAGATTACCTGTCTCATAACAAACTGTCATAACAAGAAAGCAAGGCAGTTGCATGCCTTTAAAATTGTGCCGCTTTTTATGGGTCAAATAGACTCAAGAAATTGTAACAGCAGAGGGGCCCAATAAAATTTTTTGTCATGGGGCCCAAGTTTCCTGGCGGCGCCCCTGTATGCTATTATCAGTGCATCAAATGGTGACGTTTATGTTTGAGTTGTACATTGTCCCATTTTAAATAAAGTTCATTTAAAAAAAATTAATAGACTGTTTCTTGTTTTGTCATTTTTATAGGAGATGAATGGTTCGCGCCTTTCACCAAACAAGAAACAATTCTGCATAAAGGGTTGCTGCAATGAATGAATCAACTGAAGTGGTTATGGATGGTAGTTCCCTGCTCAAGGCAGTTTACCATAGTCGACTGCGTCTGACTCGGCTGCTCTTAGAAGGAGGTGCTTATATAAATGAGAGTAATGAATATGGAGAAACACCCCTTATGGTAGCTTGTAAGACACAACACACAAATCCACAAAGTGTACCTAAGCCTAAGATGGTTCGGTAAGTTATCTGGAAACTCTTCAATATTTTAGTTTCTCAAATGTTTGCATGTTTATTGACAAATATGGTGACATTTGTTCCCCAAAGGTATCTTCTAGAAAATGGTGCTGATCCAAACATTCAAGACAAGACGGGAAAAACGGCTTTGATGCATTCGTGCCTTGAACAAGCTGACCCTGAAGTTCTATCCCTTCTGCTGGACAGTGGAGCTGATCCAACTCTGGAAGATCATGCAGGATTATCAGCATTAGTTTATGCAGTGAATTCAGGAAACAGGAAAATTCTTAGTGTTCTTCTGGGTGCTTGTAAAGCAAAGGGGAAGGAGGTTATCATTATAACTACCAGCAAAATGGCTTCTGACCAACAGATGACAAAACAGTACCTCAACGTCCCACCCTCTTCTGTTTCGGGAAGTCTGTCTTATACTTCAGTATGTAGTTATAGGTCTCCATATGAGTCCCAGACTGAAACTCTTCCACACAGTTCCTTGACTACCCCTTCTCTCCAAACCTGCAGCTCTCTTCTTGGTCCCAGTATGATTATGTTTCAACCAGTTTCTTCAGCCCAACCATCGAGTCCTGTACATATTTCTGACTTGGATAAACAACTTTATCCCTACAAGGTACACACTGAACAGAGATCTAAGAGTTCCTCCTTGCTGCTCCAACAAAATCAAGCCTGTTCTTTGATAGAGGAACCAGTGGAAAATACTTTTGAAGAAGAGGAGCTATCAATCAGATTAAAGGCTTTTGGCATACAAAGAAGACCTCCAGCTATTTCAAGGCACCACAGCATTGATGTTAAAGATGGAACACAGTACCCAAAGTCTCTAGACCACATATCAGGAAATGAGATTGCTGAGAGAAGACGGAGAGGCCTTGGCAGAAAGATGTCATATGATAGTGCTGCAAGTTCTTTGCATGCCTTATCACACCCAAACCTGCATCAGGATAGCCTCCCTTTTTCTAGTGAATCCAGTCCAGTGGATGAAGATTCATCTGACTGTCTTAGGCAGCTGAATATCTCCAGTCTACAAAATGTAGTGAACCGCAGGAACATTGGGATGGATCACTACAGTTCTGACTCACAGTTGCTGCAAGTTGGCAGTTGGGAAAAAATTCTCAAAAGTGGTGGAGGAGCTGCATTAGAAAGGCACAAACCGATGAACAGCAGACATTTTACTTTGTCTGAAACTAAGGATTCTTTGGAGAGTTTTGTTCCAAGACGAGGTGCTGCTGGTCTGGAGAGAAGAGGCTCCGGGGCCCTACTTCTGGATCGTATTGCCCACACTCGCCCTGGGTTCCTTCCTCCTTTGAATCCTCGTGCTCCTATTCCAGATATTGGGGCTAGCCCTAGTTTTTCCTCCAGTTCTAGTGTGGGGAATGGTGTTCTGGCAGGGTCAAAGTCTGTTTTGCCCAGTGTACCTGCTTACCCTCAGGATCTAAAAATTAAAAAAATATTGTGGAGACGCCACTCAATGCAAAGTGAACAAATAAAACAGCTTGTTAGCTTTAGAGAAACTCTTGGAAACTGAAAACTGTTGTACCTGTCAGAAGTAAATGCACGTATTTACAGCACTGCGTATGGCACTGTTCCAGTTAAATAAAAGTCAAAGTCAAGTGATTAAAGAAGAAAGACAGACTCGAGGTGTGAAGCCTGCACTGCTATTTTACAGTGCAGACTAACTGTCAAAAATCTGAGTCCAGTTCTACAAACTGAAAAATGGAGATAAAATTGTGGACCTGCTTCTGGGCCTTTTTTCTAAAATATGTTTGGTTCTTATGTTTTATTCCCACATGTTGCAAGAATTGCATGGTTTAATTTGTTCATCATTGTCATGCACATTAGGTGAAAATTATCTGGTGTCCAAATGAGCTACAGTCTAGTTAAAAAATGCTGGGTTACTCAGTAAGTAGTTAATTGAAGGCAAACCTCTAAAGCTTTTGTTGTGTTAAACATTACAAAGTCAAAACGTAAACTACAGAAATAAGAAACTGTATTATCTTTAGTGACATGTTAAGCACAGCTTTACCAGCAATGTTACCAACATGAACGACAGGCCTGCAAGGTTCATTTCAAAACATTTCTACTACAGTGTGGGATTAAACATATTTTTATGGAATTGTTTTATTGAAATTAGTGAGATATGACATGCTTTCTGGATCTTGTAAGCTTTTTATTTGCCAAAATGATATTTTCCAAAAAAAAGATTGGATAAAGACATAAATAAATGTTTTGATCTCACTATGAGCTGGATGTTCAATCAGGCTTGCTTGTTGTTTTGTTGTGTGGGGAAATACTAAAGGCTGATGAGGTTTACACCAACAAATCTGCACTTGCAAAGGCCGTGACCTTAATCTCTCAGTGCTGATCAGATTCAGCTCAGACGCCCGAATAGGAATTCTTATTACACAGCTATATGAGGAGTGCATACTACCAGGTGTGGATAATCTATGTTGTAGTTCTACATAAGGTACCTGGAGATCTATATTTCTAGTAGGCTGAAAGATTCAATAAAATTATATTTCATTACTGAAAGTAATCAAAAACAATCTCAAAATGAAGAAACCTATCACCATTTCTCTTATGAGTATCTGCAATTAAAATGGTCTTCTCTAAAATAAACCATATTTTCTCCATGATCCCAGTTAATCTACTCCAGATTTGGATAAAAGTTTGACTGAAGCATGTCAAGACTTTTAGAGACATTCAAATCTTCAAGCACAAGTTTTAAAAAGTAGTCTTTTTATCTTGCAATAACATATGTGGACAAAAAACCAAACCATCCATGTTAACAGAAGACACAAAAAAGATAAATCTTTCAGCATCATTCAAAAATTCCAATTAGTATATATGCTCTCTGAAAAATGTTATCTTTTCTGGTGACCTTCACATTCTGGCAGCCAAGCCCACTTAATGAATGTTTTGTTCAGCCAGAGAAATGGAGAAGTGACACTATTCAAAAACGTTTTATTCACAAGAATAAAAAAAGTTTACAATAAACACTTTTACAGATGTCATCCATATTAGTAAAGTTTATTTGTACAGTACGTTTTAGCAACAAGGTATTTCAGAGTACATGATAAAACATGACACAACGTTAACTGTAATGTGAATTTTACCCAACTAAGAACAACAAAAAAAGAAACTACTGAGCAGATGTAGTGGGCGGGTTAGTACTTAGGAAAAACTTCAGCTTAGAATAAGATAGGCGCATCTTCATGTCAGTTATAGGAATGCAGCCAGAATGAGCAGTAATAGTTCTTCTTCTGTGCTCCGGAAAACTTTGTTTCATTTTGAAGTTTTAATGAAAACATTCAGTTTACGTAACACCTTTTCCAGAGCAAAAAGGGATTACATTGTGGCCGACAGATATCCTTGTGTAACTAGTTTAATAATGCTTCTTTCTACAAGAATCTAATGTTGTAGATTGCCCTTCAAAACTAGTGACATCCGTAATTTTAATTTCATATAATGTGAGCAAAGACAAATTTATCTTCCCTTTCCCAATCCGTACAGAGCAGCAGGCAGTCTGTTGTGAGATTTCGGAAACAGCAGTTGGCCATCTTCAGTCATGACATCAAGAGTTCTGCTGTTTGAGAGTTCGGCAGGTCATAATAGATTCTGCTTACATCAAAATGTTTTCTGTAAAGCTTTAAGTCCTGAGGAGCAAATTCATCATGTTGGCCTGTCCACACTGTGAGCGTGTACCTGTGCAGGAAAGACAGGTCTTAGCAACATCAGGTGAAGAGTAGCTGGCAGGGTTTCTGATGATGTGCAAAGGATGAAGATGTTAAGAAAATTTTGCCAGATGAACTTCAGCCACTTTTCCTCCAACTCCTCAGAGCAGAACTCCAGCCTCTGCTTTCAGGCAGACAGTGACAGGTGTACCGGCCAGACTTACCACCATGCAGCTTACTGTTAGAGATTTTTTGGTATTATCATTTTATTTTCTTACTCTAGTTCACCTTAAGTCTATAGATCTTTGTGAGTTTCTGTTTAAAGTGTTCTCTTCTTTAAATGACCTGGAGGTCACTACTGTCTGTTATACTTTACGAGAAATAGATAACACTGAGTTTCTCAGACTTTAAACCCTTTTACAAGAATACCTCCTAATTTAGTAACTACCTGTGAACAGTCGTATTTTGTTTTCTTGACAGTATTGACCGAGATTTGAACCGGGCTCAGACCTTTGATCAGATATCACATCTGGAGCTGGGTTGCTAGATGTTTGAGTTAGAAGCTTTACGACCTCTGTTGTTTTTCCTGACTGCCCCCTTGCCTGTTCTTCTTTGACAATAAAAACAGGAGCTCATGTGAGAGCAGATCAGAATGCTCTGTGGATTCCTCGGAGGAAAGGTTCTCAGAGCCTTCTCCCAAGAGTTCTCAGAGCCTTCTCCTTTTGCAAAAGCTCTACATAAAATTCATATACGTTGTCTGTGGTTCTTTTATTTAGGTTCGAAAGGAAAATACCTATCACTTACCATGTTCTTTGTGTGGGTGTGTGTGTTGTCAAGAAAATCCGAGCTCATCCCACTTCCCCATGCTGGAGATTTAAGTTTAACAGTAATAATAAATAAAGTTATCTTTAAAATGAATCACTCAAGTGACATCAAGGCCCAGCAGTAGACTTAGGTGTCAATAAAATAAATCTGGTTGTGTGTGTTGTTTTTGTCTCATGCAAACTTTGCTTTAATTCTACTTTTTTCTATCTAATCATAAGAAATCATAGTCAGTCAGAGAGAGTCATTAAACAGGAAAAGCAGGTTTCCTGGAAAAAGAGGAAGTAAGTTTCCAGCCTGCAGATTTATAAAAATAGCTGAGACTATTCCTTATTTTAAAGCATGAAAGTTTAAAGAATGAAATCTAAACATTTTGAGTAATTTGATAAGATTCAAAGTAAAATACTTATATTAATATTGGTTTACTTGTAATAATACTTACACTTACACTTACACTTACAAGAAAAACAAGTAACTGTAACTTTAGTATTAAATAATTAGAATCATGGATTATTCTTGGTTTCTTTTCAGAAAAACATCTGTAATAACTCACATTAAGATTATAATAAGGAAAATTAATAAGTTATGGTTATAAAATCATAAATGAATGCTAAATCAGAGAAGCTAAAGAAAATAAATGTAATATAAATGTGATTTTGACATTGAACTTGAAATGGTGTAAAAAGGTGTAACTGCAATTAAACATCACTGATATGTTGGAGGTAGATGGTAGGTGAAAGGTGAAACGTTTCAGAGAAAATGTCGTGCAGGCAAGGGACATAGGAGGTTGAGCAACCCTGAGACATTAGCACAGACATCAGGAAATGTCTGTAAGACAGTGATGGATATGAGATCATCTGTCTAAGCAGACAGCCAATGAAATAAGCCCAGCAACAGTGCTAGCCGGTGCAGGCGCACCAGGGGGGTGGATAAACCCTATAAAAGGTGGGTGCAAAAGAGGAACCTTTTGTTGGATCCTCCGGGCAGCTTCGAGCCAAGATCGAGATGGACAAAGAACTCTGCAGCTGAAGAAGAGCCGGGGCCACAGAGCCGAAGACTGTCCTGCTCATGGAGACCAACCGGTCAAGCCCACAACCTGTGGCTTCGAATCGCACTTCTCTCATCGGCTGGGTTCAGAGCCCAAAGACAAAGATGAAGACAAAGGCAAAGACAAAGAAGAAGAACTGGTGCCTCTTTTCCTGCCAGCACCAAGTCCTGTGTGACCTCACCATCCATGCGGAGAAGAAGCTCATCAGACCTACAGAGATCCCTGCCTTCGTCGATCGTCTTCCTCCTCCTGCTGCAACACCTTCTTCATCATCAGGCCAGGTCTGGGGTTTGAAACGCCAAACTCCGTCCGTCTCTCTCAAAGGTTCCCTTTTTTAGTACTCAGTATCAGCAGTAGGGAAAGATAGACTAGATGATTGATTTTACTTATTTGATTATTTCTGCTACTGAATGAAGCTGTACTGACCCTTGCAAAACTGCCTTACTAATAAAATATTTAGCATAAAGAAAATCTAAAGATGTTGTGGACATTCAGTTAATGAGTCACCTTAAAGTTCTTTAATGGTTGTAAAATAGCTGTGATGTTTGATTCTGGAGAGGAAAAAGTGGAAAATGTTTTTAGGTTGCTGGTAGCCCAAATGTAAAACATCATCCTTGGGACTCGCCCGAGTCACTAAAACCTACCTGGTTCAATAACAAATGCAAGTTGTAAAATAGAGAACGAGCGACCGTTAACAGGTGTGTTCTGTGAAACTAGTTGGCTGTAGGCTGCTCAGTCTGGCTAATTCACAGGGGGAAGAAGGGTGGGACACCTGGATGTTGGCCGTCAGAAACCAGGCGAATCGTTTCTCGAAACCAGCTTAAACAGAGTTTACTTCAGTTCTGGACAGAGTAAATCCCAGCAGATTTAGGAAACTCAATTAACCCGTTAGAAGGAGAGCTGGTAGCACATCTCCCCTCTCAGAAGAGGAAGTACGAGAGTGAGAGAGTAGAGACAGAAAGGAGGGGGGGGTGTTGCGCAACAACAGTGTGTGTGTGGTCACCTGTCTGACTGTTTTAGCAGCCATGATAGCTGGGAGAAGGACTGAGCCAGCAGCGCAGCACGAACCGGGAAGGTAACAGGTTGTTTCAGATCTCTGCTCTTCTCCTCCATGGCGTGCACCATGTCCCAGCTGTAACCTGGACAGCACAAACAACACCTTCTCAGTTCCTGACCAGACAGCTTATTGTTTCTAACATCTAATCAAAGCCACAATGAATGTTAAGCACACTAATGAAACAACAATTCAATGGATTTTCTACTTAACTAAGCTATCATAGCATCAGCATCAACATGGCCTTTATGTTTGCCTGCAGTTTGTAGCTCTCATTCTTTCCCTGTTAAATGTTGACCAAATATCTTCCTTCAAGAGAGAGAAAATAAGAGTCTGCCAGAGTCAGGAAAAGATGGAAACATTTTTCAATAATGAACTACATTAGACAGTTAAATTAAAATTTCAATCAGGAAGCAGTACAGGCCTTAAACTGGCTGTACAATGAGACAATAAACATTGTGGTAACTCTATCAGTTCAAACATCTCCTCCTTGTAGCTTTGCTGATCTGGTTTAAACAAAGTTTCCATTTAGTTTCTGTTAAGAAAAAAGTGGCTGAACTCATCTCAACCTTTACTTCCTGACCACAGTGTACCCATCATACTTCTGTTTTAAACCTCCTTCAATTTCCTGGCTTAAGCTTCTAGAGCTTTCACTGTTTTGTTTCATAATCTCCTTTAAAAAATCTGTACTGTATTAGATTAAATGCAGATAATTTAAATCACAAGCTATGATAACATCTTCATGTCACAAAATTCATGATTAAAAAAAATTTTTTTAATCTGAATTTTAATACCGTAAAGATCATCTTAACCAAACCCAGTTGGGTCCAGTTTAAAATCCAGAGCAAACAGATATAGAAGGCATAAAAACCATAAAATTACATTTTTCGAATGAGTGTGTTTATCTGTACCATTCTGTAGCCACAATGAATAGGAATCAATAAGATAATTATTAAGATATAGCGACTAAAACCTTTTATGTTTTGCTACAGTTTGATGATGTTTCTTGGTAGCACTCATTTAAAGTTCACCATGACAGCCTTCATTTTCACTTATAATAATGTCTTTTTTCCCCTTCACATCTACAGTGTTCATTTACCTTACAGTTTCTATTTATAATAAAGTCCACCAGTACACCAAACTCAGCACAGTAGAAAACTGTTTTCACCTTCTCATAGGTAACATCTGAACAGAATGGACCTTACCACAGGGGCCGCTTTTCATTGGCTGATGCCCATTTTACGTGGTCACGTGCTTGGCCGTCTTACAAACACATGCTTCCCGTTAGCCAAGTACAGCATAATGGCAGAACTGATACAACTTCTACACCCTGAAGCTTGTCTGCTACACAGTCTTACGTTAGCTAAACAGATCAGTATGCAATGTGTCTGTATCTGACATACACTAAAGATTTTATTTTAGCAGAAAAGGCTTTGGATTAAACTGTTACTCGTGTTAGCCACTCTAGCACCAAGTACAGCTAGTCAATCAACCATCGCTGTGTTCAGGGAAGCGCTGATTAAAATAAATATTAAGCCTGGAAACTTGATATAGTAACGGACTGAATGTTATGTTTTTAACATAATCTTTGCTCAGCTTGCGGGGCGCAGGCGGTTGCCACGGTAACAGGTGTGCTTAAACTACAAAGAGAAAGAGAGTAAAAAGGTAGGAGTGGTTTTGAGTTGATCACCTGTTCGGGTTATTTTACCTTTGCTGTGGCGCATTACAGCCGCTGTAGTTTCTAAACGTTGGACTAATTACCTCGTTCGTTTGTGAGTTTACGTCATTCAAACATCAAATAGAACAAATATATTTCATAAAATTTTAACAAACAAATGGCTTCTACTGTGGTAATTATGTGAAATTAAATTAATTATATCCCAACTTCAGAAGATTTACCTTTACCTTTACAGAGCTCTTTGGTTCCTCCTGTAGCTTCTCATATTTCAGTCATCAAACCAAATTTCAGATCTACCATAACTGACTGACACCTGCTGGCCTCAGGTTTGCAACCAGCTTGTGACTGAGAAACCAGTAACCTCCTCCCAGATGATGACATGAACTTGTTAGTTCCTCTGTCCATTGTAGTAGCCGACATATTGTGAAAATCCAGTAGAAATGATGCACTAATCGAGTCATGTTTACATAAAAACAACGCGCTGCGAGGCTTTGTTTGTGAGACTTGCAGTCACGTGGGTTGGTTGTGGGCGGAGCTTGGTAAGGTCCATAATGTTTGACCTTTAATAACCCTGCACCTGCCATACCTGATATGATTTCTATTTTCATACTGCCCCAGAAATATTGTATTGCATAATCAGAATGACCTTTCTTTTAGTTTCCATTAAACACAGACAGAGACACAGACAGTGTCCTACGGATTTCACCTGGGTTATTAGTTCCCACAGTCCATCCTGTTGTCCAGCCAAGAGACAGCACAGTCTGAGCAGGAAGATCTGAGACAAGAGAGAGGAAAGCCCGGAAGTCCACAGGTGCGGTTCGTCCACTGGGTCCACTGAGGACGTCTGCATTGATCCACAGTGGACGGTCTGGCTCAGCCAGCAGGTCCTCCAGCAAAGCCAGGGATGGAGACACAGCCTCCAAGCTGGATGGAGGTAGCCTGCAGGATTAGCATCACACACATATACATGCATAATATTAAGGAGAACCCAAAGAAAACAGCTCTCACCTCTTAAAGTCCAGTTTTATTCCTTTGCTGGTCATCTTCACTTTCTCTAGCCACTCTTTCAGTGTGATGTCACTATCTGTGTCAGGGGGGTGAGCCATGATTGGCTCCATGGGATCATGATCTCTCATGATGACATCAGCTTCAATCATATGAGAGGGACCTGAGGATACAATCACAGCCCACACCACTTCATCCATTATCACACTTGTCACGCTTAACCTTTCAGAGTCACGAGGGGACTGGTGACTCAATTTGAAGTGACTCTGACACACACACACTCCTAAGGAGAATTTAAAGAGACCAATTAATCTGACAGGCATGTTTGTGGGAGTACCCGGAGAGAACCCACGAATGCACAGGGAGAACATGCAAACTCCATGCCGAAAGAGCCCGGGTTAGCACTGGAATCCTCAAGCCGCTGCAAGGCAACAGTGCTACCAAGGCCACTGTGCAGAACTTCAGTTTGAACCTTTATCAATAATTGTATCAGGATTGCCTTTTATAGCCAATAAAAGAGATAGGTTTCCATATCTAACGTGAGGTTATTAAGGTTATGGGTGTCTTTAAAACATAAAAACCTGGATGACTTTAACTTTCTGCTGTTAAGCTTGGTGTAATCACTGGCCTGGATCTACAGGCCAGGCCATTGATTATAACACTATCTCGTTCGATTAGTGATCAGAGAGAAAAGTCTTGTTTTCCTCCAGAACCAGTGACTGGGCTTTTTGTAAATTCTCCCTGTCTCTTGACAGTCCCAGTAGTTCATTCCTACTCACGCTCCATAAACTGTTTCCATCGAACTGTTTTATAAGGACATTCGGTTACTAGCTTAGGCTGTAGGGCAGGGGTGCCCAAAGTCGGTCCTCGAGGGCAGGTGTTATGTCGAGAATTGCATGCCCTGTCGCGGGAGCTCGCATTGCTCTAAACTCTTGCACATTGATGAGAAAACGGACTGAAATATGACCGAAGAGGAAACTTTTAAAGATATTTGTAACATTATAACGTTTCTTAACCATGTAAGTCATAAAATGGTGGGTTTAATTTTGCAGATTAATTGAAATAAATACGGTTTTTACACCTTTATTGAGACATATGAGTCAAACGTTTTTCAGTCAGTGTCTGATGAAAATGTTCTCCGCAGATGGTTTGAAATTCTCCAATTTTTCTTTTAACACCATAATAGTTTAAAGCATTACAAAACAGAAGCCCATTATGTAGAACATTTTATATCATCCTTAACTGTCTAGTCTATTAATGTAGGAGGGATGCATTTTAATTTCTGAGCCTGCCAATATTTGCATCCCCTGTTTATTGTCCTGTTGATATGAAACTTATAGCGGTAGCTCAGAACAAGTGTCATTATGTAGAAAAGTTAGCAGGGGGATGCATTTTTTGCCATAGCAAATTATTAGCTTGCCAACATATGCAAGCCCTCTTTAATTTTCCCAAATATATTCTATTGATATACAACTTATACCAGCAGTTCATAGAACAAATGTGATTAAGTAGAAAAAGTTATTTCACTCTTAACTCTTCTTTTCTTCTAGCTAGGAAGGGGATGCATTTTTTGGCAATATGGATTTTGAGCCTGCCTATATATGCATGCCCTATCTATTTTGCACAAATATTGTCCTATTGGTATTAAACAATACCAGTAGCTCAGAGAACAGGAATGATTATGTAGAAAAGTGAAATCCTTCCTAACTCTCTATTTAGCTGAGTTAACAGGGGATTAATATTTTGGCACAGCAAATTATGAGGTGCCGATATTTGAAAATGTTCTACATAATGGGTTTCTGTTTTGTAATGCTTGAAACTATTATGGTGTTAAAAGAAAAATCGGGAAATTTCAAACATCTGCGGAGAACATTTACATCAGACACTGACTGAAAAACGTTCGACTCGTATGTCTCAATAAAGGTGTAAAAACCGTATTTATTTCAATTAATCTGCGAAATAAGCCCACCGTTTTAGGGCTTACATGGTTAAGAAACGTGATAATTTTACGAATATCTTTTAAAGTTTCCTCTTCGGTCATATTTCAGTCCGTTTTCTTATCAATATGCGAGAGTTTAGAGCGATGCGCGCTCCCGCGACAGGGCATGAAATTCTCCGCAGGCATGCGTTTCTCGGCATAACACCTGTTATCCTGGATGTTTTAGTTCTCTCCCTGGTGGTAGTAACAACCTTTTCAGCATGTCAGTGTTCTTCTTTGGCCTTCTAACGAGCCATCATTTGATCCAGGTGCGTTAAACCCGAGAGAGAATTAAATCATGCAGGATGCCGGCCCTCCAGGACCGAGCTTGAGCTGCCCCCCTGCGCCAGGGTGTATTTGTGAATGGAGAATGATGTAGACTTACTGCTGAGAGCCTGAGCAAGCGCGTTCCTGCTGTTGACCGCGTGCGACCACTTGAGCTGGACAGCGTCGCTTCCTGTAAGCTGGCTGCGGCTCCTGAAGTACTGTAGTGTTGTGTCCCACATGGTTCCTGCAGAGATATCAACCTCCTTCGTCAGTAAAGTGTCACTGCGCGGTTGATAAACTCTGGAGACTAAAGAATCCCTCTCTAACTTCAGCTGCTTCTCAGCTGTCTCACTGTTTGAATTATGCAACACATAAACCGCTAAACAGACTATTAAAACCAGAGAAAAACAGAGAAGGTAAAAGAAAAACGAGATATCAGTCTTTCTAGACGGTTTCCAAAATGAAGACATTCTTCTTCTTCTTCTTTCTCTTCTTTTTATTTTTATGGCGGTTGGCGAACAACTTATAGGTGCATTACCGCCACCTTCCAGATTGGAGTATGGATCAGACGTTTACCTATTGTAATCTTCCCATATTGCCCGTTCTTCTTAGAAAACAAAAAATACTGCTAAAAACTACATCCCCAGATGATCTCTGAAACAATTCCCTAATATCTCATTTATTTTTATTCCTACTTAAATCTCTAAGTAACACCTCTCTTTGCTGAACATATTTATTACATTCTAAAAACGTATGTTGGACTGTATCTAATTTTCCACAATAGTTACAACAACCTGTATTATGTTTATTAATTATTTTAAGAGTACTATTTAATCCTGTATGTTAAAATCTTTTTCTAGATATAACATCTTCTTTTTAATTCTATTACATTTCCTTAATTCCCCAACTTTTTTTGGATGCTATAATAAAACCTAACATTGCCTCCTCTATCCCACTGTTTTTGCCATTTCTTCTTGATATACATTTTAATAATATTTTTTACCTCATTGTTACTTATTTTAATATTTAAATCAACAATATTCTTTTTTGCAGCACTCTTAGCAAAACTATCAGCCAACTCATTTCCTACTATACTACACCAATATGAGCAGGAATCCAAACTAGTTTAACATGAGAACCATAATTTTTAATAATAAATATTGAGTGACTTATATCCAATATAATATCTTGCCTTGATTCTGAATTTAACTCTAGAATACTTATTAATACTTATTGAATCTGAACAAATTAAAACCTCCCTCTCTCTTGTTTCCTCAATCCACTCTAAAGCCATTAAAATTGCCATTAATTCGTCTGTGTACACTGTCAATTTATCTGTTATTCTTATATTTCTCATAATATGTAAATTTGGAATTACAAATGATATACCTACTCTACCATCTAACATTTTAGAAGCATCTGTATATATTTGTAATACTCTGAATATTCTCTTTTTATATAACTTTCCACATCCTTTCTTTCTAACTGTCTCCCTTTTCTCAGTAAGTTTAAATCAACTTCAGCCTGTCCAAAGATCCATGATGGAATAACAGGAATAACAACCACAGGACTAATTAAAAAGTTATCTATTCCTACATCCATCCATCCATCCATCCATCTTCTTCCGCTTATCCGGGTCGGGGGGGTAGCAGCTTCAGAAGGGAGGCCCAGACTTCCCTCTCCCCGGCCACTTCTTCTAGCTCTTCCGGGGGAATCCCAAGGCATTCCCAGGCCAGCCGAGAGACATAATCCCTCCAGCGTGTCCTGGGTCTTCCCCGGGGCCTCCTCCCGGTGGGACGTGCCCGGAACACCTCACCAGGGAGGCGTCCAGGAGGCATCCTGACCAGATGCCCGAGCCACCTCAACTGGCTCCTCTCGATGTGAAGGAGCAGCGGCTCTACTCTGAGTCCCTCCTGGATGACTGAGCTTCTCACCCTATCTCTAAGGGAGAGCCCAGCCACCCTATAGAGAAAACCCATTTCGGCCGCTTGTATCCGCGATCTCGTTCTTTCGGTCATGACCCAAAGCTCATGACCATAGATGCGGGTGGGAACGTACATAATTGGTAAATCGAGAGCTTCGCTTTATGGCTCAGCTCTCTCTTCACCACGACGGACCGGTACAGCGCCCGCTTGACGGCAGACGCTGCGCCAATTCGCCTGTTGATCTCCCACTCCCTTCTTCCCCCATTCGTGAACAAGATCCCGAGATACTTGAACTCCTCCACCTGGGGCAGGACACCCCCCCTGACCCGGAGAAGGCACTCTACCCTTTTCCGGCTCAAGACCATGGCCTCGGATTTGGAGGCACTGATCCCCATCCCAGCCGCTTCACACTCGACTGCGAACCGCTCCAGTGAGAGCTGCAGATCATGACCTGATGAGGCCAGTAGGACCACATCGTCTGCAAAAAGCAGAGATGAGATCCTAAGGCCACCAAATCGGATCCCCTCAACATCTTGGCTGCGCCTAGAAATTCTGTCCATGAAAGTGATGAACAGAATCGGTGACAAATTGCAGCCCTGGCGGAGTCCAATTCTCACCGGAAACGAGCCCGACTTACTGCCGGCAATGCGGACCAGGCTCTGACACCGGTCATACAGGGACCTGACAGCCCGTATCAAAGGGCCCGGTACCCCATACTCCTGGAGAACCCCTCACAGGGCTCCCCGAGGGACACGGTCGAACGCCTTCTCCAAGTCCACAAAACACATGTAGACTGGTTGGGCAAACTCCCATGCACCCTCCAGGACCCTGCCGAGGGTTCCACGACCAGGACGAAAACCACAATGCTCTTCCTGAATCCGAGGTTCGACTATCCAACAGACCCTCCTCTCCAGGACCCCTGAATAGACCTTGCCAGGGAGGCTTAAGAGTGTGACCCCTCTATAATTAGAGCACACCCTCCGGTCCCCCTTTTGGAACAGGGGGACCACCACCCCGGTCTGCCAATCCAGGGGAACTGCCCCCGATGTCCATGCAATATTGCAGAGTCGCGTCAGCCAACACAACCCTACAACATCCAGAGCCTTAAGGAACTCTGAGCGGATCTCATCGACCCCCGGAGCCTTGCCACCGAGGAGCTTCTCAACCACCTCGGCGACCTCGTCCCCAGAGATTGGAGAGCCCAACCCAGAGTCCCCAGGCTCAGCTTCTTCAATGGAAGGCATGTTGGTGGGATTGAGGAGGTCTTCGATGTACTCTGCCCACCAGCCCACAACATCCCGAGAAGAGGTCAGCAGCACACCATCCCCACTATAAACAGTGTTGGTGCTGCACCGCTTCCCCCCCCTGAGACGCCGGATGGTGGACCAGAATCGCCTCGAAGCCGTATGGAAGTCTTTCTCCTGTTAGGATCTGGGGAAGGCTGGTTGGGGGGTCTCTAGTTTCTCCACCAGGGGACATCCTGGGACCTTCTGGAGGGCGTGAACCTGGAGCGGCACACCTGCTGCCATTTACCATTGTTTGGAGGGGTTTATCAGGATGGAGCCGCCGACACTCCAGTGCCAGAGTGTTAGCCTGTGATGATAATATCATTGTAGCTCACCTCCGACCACCTGTTCTCCGAGTAACCTCCTTTTGTGCTGCCTTTCCTAGGTTGTCGTTCCGTGAAGCCCTGAGTTTCTTCAAACTTCTACGAACCTGGTCAGATTACCTAAGATCCTCGAGACCCCGCGGAGTCTACCCGTTGGTGGCCACGTCCCTGAGACCAGCCCTCAGTTCTGTCGGCGGCAGATCCCTGGTCAAGCGGATCCTTTCCGGCACCTGTCTGAGATCTCCCTCCACTCACCTGTCCACCCTCTAGAGAAACTCACGCCCTCGTTCCAGCCTGCAGCTCCGGATCCTAGCGGTTCACCTCTCCGTGCTCAGACGGGCTCACCGGCAAGTAGGTCTCTGGCTGGACTGCAATTCCCATGATCTCTGAACCCCTCTTACCTGTCTTATCTCCACCCAGAGATCCAGAACCACGCAGACGAGCACCAGTTCCGGACCACCTTGTACATACCTGTTAGCACTGTATTTAATAAATCACCATAACCTTTACCCGTCTCCAGAGTGTGTTTTGCGCATGTGGGTTTGACAAATTAATCTCAACATGACATCTCCATGGCCTCTCCAAACTCCTCCCACGCCCGAGTTTTTGCCTCAGCAACCACCCGAGCCGCATGCCACTTCGCCTGCCGGTATCCATCAGCTGCTTCCGGAGTCCCACAGGCCAAAAAGGCCCGGTAGGACTCTTTCTTCAGCCTGACGGCAACCCTCACCGAAGGTGTCCACCAACAGGTTCGAGGGTTGCCGCCGCGACAGGCACCGACAACCTTGCGGCCACAGCTCCGATCGGCCGCCTCGACAATGGAGACACGGAACACGGTCCACTCAGACTCCATGTCCCCCACCTCCCCCGGGACGTGTTCGAAGTTTTGCCAGAGATGGGAGTTAAAGCTCCATCTCACAGGGGATTCCGCCAGACGTTCCCAGCAGACCCTCACAACACGTTTGGGCCTGCCAGGCCTGACTGGCTTCCTCCCCCACCACCGGAGCCAACTCACCACCAGGTAGTGGTCAGTGGACAGCTCCACACCTCTCTTCACCTGAGTGTCCAAGACATACGGCCGCAGATCTGATGAAACAATGACAAAGTCGATCATCGAACTGCGGCCTAGGGTGTCCTGGTGCCAAGTGCACATATGGACACCCTTATGCCTGAACATGGTGTTCGTTATGGATAATCCATGGCGAGCACAGAAGTCCAACAACAGAACACCGCTTGAGTTCAGATCGGGGGGGGGCGTTCCTCCCAACCATGCCCCTCCAGGTCTCACTGTCATTGCCCACGTGAGCGTTGAAGTCCCCCAGCAGAACAAGGGAGTCCCCAGGAGGAGCACTCTCCAGTACCCAATCTAAGGACTCCAAAAAGGGTGGGTAATCTGAACTGTCGTTTGGCCCGTAAGCACAAACGATAGTCAGCACCCGTCCCCCCACCCGTAGGCGGAGGGAGGCTACCCTCTCATTCACCGGGGTAAACCCCAACATACAGGCGCCGAGACGGGGAGCAACAAGTATGCCCACTCCTGCCCGACGCCTCTCACCTTGGGCAACTCCAGAGTGGAAGTATGTCCAGCCCCTCTCAAGGAGGCTGGTTCCAGAACCAGAGCCATGCATCAAGGTGAGACTGACTATTTCTAGCTGGAACCTCTCGACCTCACACACTAGCTCTGGCTCCTTCCCCACCAGAGAGGTGACATTCCACGTCCCAAGAGCCAGCTTCTGCAACCGAGGATCGGACCGCCAGGGTCCCCTCCCTCGGCTGCCACCCATCACACAATGCACCCGACCCCTTTGGCCCCTCTCACGGGTGGTGGGCCCATGGGAGGGGGGACCCATGTTTCCTCTTCGGGCTGAGCCCGGCCGGGCTCCATGGGTAAAAGCCCGGCCACCAGGCGCTCGTCATTGTGCCCCCCCTCCAGGCCTGGCTCCAGAGTGGGACCCCGGTGACCCGCGTCCGGGCGAGGGAACACTGTTAGAAAAATTATCCTCCTGTTCATTTACTTATGAGTTTATTTTGCAAGTTATGTTTTCATATTATTCTTTTATATTATTACTCTCATATTATTATTCTTTTTATATTTACTTAACTTCTCTTTCTTTTGTAGTACTTTATTAATCTTTTGCAGTATATTATTAACTTTGTTTAGGATGTTTGCCTGGAAGCTAAAAACGTTAAAACATTCATGTGTTATCGGTTCCATATGTAATTGATTAGTTGTGGTCAGTCACATGCCCTTGTAAGGGCATGTCCACAGGAGGTTCCAGAATGTAAAGACGGCTGGTCAATTCTCTGTGTGACTGTGTGAAGAAGCCCAACCTGCTTTTTCTATACATTAAAGAGAAATGCAAAGAAAGATCTGGCAGAATTATGACTATGATTTTTATTTTTTCAGTTTTAGTTCTTGCTTGTTCTAAGAAATTTATGATATATGCAAGAAAAGGAATCAATTTTTCCAATGTAATATTACATTGATTATTGTCTGCAATTCTTTCATAATTTGTTTTTGGATCATTATCATTATTCTTCACTTCTCTCACTGCTTTAGCATAAGTAATTCTATTATCAGTTTTAACTTTGTGAATTTCAGCTGCCTCTTTTCTTACCACGCACCCTGCATATGCTGCAGTATGATTTCCTCCACAGTTACATTTAACAAGATTATTTCCACACTCACCATAAGGATGTTCACCTCCACACCTACCACATCTCTGTTTCCCTTTACAAACGTTCGCAGTATGTCCATTCCTTAGACACTTATAACATCTGAGAGGTGGTGGAATATAAACTCTTACATTAAAGCTCATGTAACCAATCATCACCTTATCAGGCAGAACTCTGTCTTTGAAATCCAGTAGTAGATGTACTGTCCATTTTCTGCCCACTCCTAAAAGCCTGTAATCTCTTCTCCTTTTATTATTCTCTTTAGCTCCTCCAAGTTTTCTCCTACAGGAATCCCTGATATTATGCCTTTTACTCCTCTTTCTTCTCCAACTACCTTTCTTTCCATCACTTCTTTTTTACACACCATTTGTAATTTTAGAGCCTTATTCTTTTGCTCAGCATTTTTACAAATGATAAATAACACGAAAACCTAGTTTATGTCATCTGGTGCAAAAAATGCAAGAAACAGTACATTGGGGAAACAGGGGACTCACTCAACACACGCCTCACAGTGCACAGATCGAACATCAGAAACAACAGAAAGGCGGAAACCACCTTGGTCCAACATTTCCAATCACATGGACTGGACTCTTTTAGAGTCAGACCACTTATGCACAATCTCAATTGGTCAAAAAGAGAAAGATGGATCCAGGAACAACAATGGATTAAAACACTCAACACAGTTAAACCCAAAGGCCTAAATGATAAGGAACCCATCATACTTTGATTAGAATTGAGTCAATATTTATATCTTTTCCCACCAATCATTTAGTTTTAATGGATACCTTTGATTCTCACTTGAAAACTTTTTTATTTTCTTTTACTTATACAATATTGACTCTCTCATTGCAAATTGATTCCTTTATTTTTTACTTGGCAGCTCAGATTTCTTACACTTTTTTTCTCTATTTTTACTATCACACAATTTCTTTTGTAGATTTCAGTTTACAATTTACTCATAATTTTGTTTTTATTTCTTAATTTTTTATAATAATAATAAAAAATCCTTTTATAAATGCTAGCTATAAATGCAGCTACTGAGTTTTCTTTGCCTTGATATCTCAGTCTTATAATTCTAGGTCTCAGAGGTGCTAATATCAAACTATTATATAGAGTTAACCCCTTTGAGTTTTTTGATCTATAAATCAGTCTGCAGCCAGGTTGTTCTAGAGGCTAAATAGATATTATTAAGGCTTATTTAGTAAAATGGCAGCAATTTTGCTTATTTCATAACTTCATAACCTTTGACCTTCTCTCCTCTGATTTGTTTAACAGCTACAGTCTCAGATCAGCTCAGCCCTCCAGGACTGTCGGCAGCAGAAACAGAAACTTTATACCTGTTGGGGAAAATATCGACTATATTTGCTTTGCATTTCCCCGCATGATGGCAATGATACAGTAAGATCCAATTAGATTCTTGATTAATATGGGTTGTTGCTATGTTGTACAGAGTTTTTGTTCAATGTGCCCCTTTTTTAAATTTGAGCCCCCGCCCCTCCATAGGTCTCTGCACGGCCCTGGCATCCATCGTAATTCTCCCTTTACGAAAACCACTTTGAAAAGGACAGAATACATTTTTACTTTAAAGAAAATATGATAGTCTATCTGTTACAATTCTCTACATTATTTTCCCTAATTGAGATGTAAGAGCTATTAATCCATAATTTGAAGGGTCAGTTGCATTTTTACCTGGCTTCAACACATTAATTATAACTGATTCTTTCCATGCCGCAGGAATTATCCCTGTCTCCCAAATCAGATTCAAAAGTTTAAAATAACAGTAAGAGATATATCATTTAAATGTTTAAGCATTATATAACAAACTCCATCTTTTCCTGGTGTTGACTGTTTAGCATTAAAAATAGCTTTTTTCAGTTCATACAGAGTGAAAGGAATATCCAGATCTTGATTTGAAACTGTTCTCTTATTAGTGACTCCTGGATTTTCAGCTAAAATCTTCTCTTTACAACTCTTTATATCTTCAGTTAAATCTTCTGAATTATGTACTTTAATTAACATTTCTGCTAATAACTCTGCCTTTTCTTTATTACTAACAGTTATTTTAAATTTAAGAACAGATAAGGAAAAGTTCTTCTTAACACCATTCATTTTCTTAATAACTCCCCATACCTCAGATAACTTGGTTTCTCTTCCAATAGAATTACAATGCTGATTCCAACATGCCCTCTTAGCTGCTCTAATAGTCTTCCTAACTATAGCTTGTGCTTTCTTATTTTGAATTGATGTCTCAAAAGTATGGTATCTCCTTACCAATTTACAAGCTTTATTTTTTCCCCTTATAGCAGTACTACATTGCTCATTCCACCATGGAATAGATTTTTTATTTCCTCTTCCCCCTGTTCTAGAAATTGCAGTTTCAACTGCATTAACAATAACAAACACAATCTTTGAGTTACATAACTCCACATCAGAAAACAAGTTTTTATCTAGTTTATCACACTGGTTATTAAGTAAATATTGAAATAATTCCCAGTTAGCGCTACTTAGTGTCCATCTTGGAATCAGTACTTCCTCTTCTTTAACTACTTCAGAACCAACTGATGTTATAATAGGAAAATGATCACACAATCATACAGGTACACAGTAGGACATCCATCATTAACACAAACCAGTGAATGTAATTCAAGAAACTCTTCAATGACCAATCCATTTGCATCTGTATTTAGATTCCCCCATAAAATATTATGTGAATTGAAATCACCACACCATACAGTCTTTCCTTCATTCTGTTCATTTACTTCATTAAGATCTTGAACTTCTTGCTAGAATTACATAGATTAATCAGTGAAATCTGACCATTTTCTATCCAAATCTTAACAGCTATTGATTCAAAATTTTGCCCTATTGATTCCACTTTATATCTTATACCATGTTGCACAAAAGTTGCCACCTCCCCACCTTGTCTTTCCTTTCCATCATTCCTAATTGTTCTATATCCAGGAATTACAAAATCTAATTGGGGCTTAAGCCAAGTTTCTTGAATGCAAATCAGAAATGTATTTCTTAAACTCTAGATCATTACTAATGAGACTTCTTGTATTCCACTGGAATATAACTAACATGAAGAAGAAGGATCACCACTGCATGATTGAAGTAGAGAAGATTGTGTCTCATTCAGTTTTTCCTTAATTGATTCCCAGCTAGCATTCTTAAAATCAAGATACTTTTGTGCTGCCTTCACAATTATTTGAATTTTTTCCGTTTTCCTTTGTGTTTGAGCAGTGCAATTTATAACCTCCACCATGAATAAAACCAAATCCTCTTTCTTCATGAGAAGAATATCATCTTTAATCTTGCTGCATTCCAGGCAATTAGAACTTCCTTCATCTACCCCTGTCACTTTCTTTGGATGCATCATTGGTTGAACAAACACTTTTAGCCGCTTCTGCATAAGTGATCCCAGTAGTAATTTTAATTTTCTGTACTTCCACAGCTCTTTTACTAGCTACATATCCCCTGAAACCTGAACTATGTCCACTTCCACAATTACAACATTTCAAAGGAGCTCCTTCCTCACATTTCCCATACTCATGATCCCCAGCACATCTCCTACACTTCTGTTTCCCCTTGCATACTGTCGCAACATGTCCAGATTTTTGACATTTAAAACACCACAGTGGCGGAGGAATAAATGATCGAACATCATAACTCATATATCCCACAAACACTTTGTTTGGTAGAGTTTTCTCTTCAAACTTTAGCATGATAGAAAAACTATCACTCCTTTCTCCATTTTTGTTTCTATTCAACCATTTGACTTCAACTACTTTCCCTCCTGACATATTAGATTTAATGTCATCAACTGGCACATCAGGAGAAATACCTGAAATAACGCCGCACACATATTTCCTGTCATCTAGCATTCTCCCCCTCACATTTTCACCTAGGATCTTTTTTTATATTCAGTGCCCTTTCTTTTTGTTTAACATCAGTACAAATGATCAATAAAGATCCATCTCTCAACACTTTAACATATTTCATTCTTCCAATCAGTGAGTTAATTTCTTTAGTAAGTTTAATCAGATTCCACTTACCAAAGGACACACCCTTTTTGACCGTTTCAGGACTATTTTAAACTGTCATCACAACTGTTTCTCCTTCAGTCTCAGAAACAGACGATTCTGTTTGTTGTTTTGATTTTTTGCGTTTGTGTTTAGCTTTTTGAATATACCATATCCCTTCATTTTCCCCGCCATGACAACCCTCATCCATTTCCGCAAGATCATTTCCTGACACGTCATTTCCCTCTGATATCTTTCCAACCATTCACAACCCGACCCAAATGAAGACATTAAGAGAAGAAGAATAAAAAGTCACTTTATTCTTTGCAGCTGTGTACACCCCGCTAGTGTAATACACTTAGACTTAGACTGACTTTATTATCATTTTGCATGCACAGGGTGTATACAGAACGAAATTTCGTTGCATACAGCTCAGGACAGTGTTTTGAGCCACCACATAACTTTCTGTTATGTGGTGGCTTTATAGCAGCATGCACACACCAAAAACAACCACTCTGTCCCTACATATATGGCACATGTCACATAAAAAGTTCTCCTTTATTGTGCTAGACTGCTGCACAACTGACCAACCTTCCTCAGTCTTCTGCCTGTACTTTACAAAGGGTACATATAAAAAAAAGTTTTTAAAAAATCTACATTTGTGGCTGCTTTAACTTTTGAAAGTTAACATTACATATAAACTCATAAAGTTAGGGTTAGCTTATATTTTTAACTTTTGTGACTATGGCTTGAAGGGGATAATGTATTTTTCGCTTAGCGCTGTCAATCACTCTCATGTAAGCACTGCTCATAACCTCCCCTTTGCTCTCTGCTACACTACAACTGGTTCACCACGACACAATGTGTCATGAATGCTTCAGGCTAGTTAACATAGCCACTGATGAGGGCAGATAAACAGTTTTCCTGGAGCATTAAGTTGTGTCTCCGCCCTTAGCATGTTATGCAGTGCATACATGATCTCATGTATGCACACGAGGAAGGTCTTGACAGCTCCAAGACCTTCCTCCTGGGTCTCCTTGATTGTTTCTGTCTGGAAGCAGCAATAGTAGCGCCATCCTTTCACAGATTATCTGTCTTATATTAAACTATGTTGACATAGTGATAGTTTTAACAAATATTTACAAAATATTTTTGTTACTGCAACCCGCCAACACCTTCCAATACCAGGGTCTGACGTCATCAATGCATCTGTCAAAGAATAATCAGGAATTCTCATTATCACTCTCCCAAACATTGTGGAGAAATTTCCCTCAAGAGTTGAAGATGTTATAGCTGCAAATGTAAGGCTGACATCATATCAGCCCTGTTAATTAAAAAAGGGGTTTCCCTCTTTTGTTTGAGGACAGAAGGGTGATGAGTTTTGACTATGGAATGTACATTGTTCATTACATTGAACATTTCATATGTGCAATGTAATTACATATGTAGTTGCATATGTAATTACCTTGATGCATCCCATCACCTGGTGTTTTTTTCAACAGTTATGTCCTTTCATTGCATATTCAAAAGTTGGTTAGATGCTGCTGATAGTAAATTGTACTGTGTGACAGACCATGTCAACCAGAGGGAGTAGCAGGATTTTATTCACTTCACAACAAAAAGCATTGTGGCTTTACTTGTAAGCTTGCACTTTACTTGTACATGTTAACACCTGTTGCAAATCTACAATATATCCCACAAAATGTCCTTTAGAGTTGTAGAAAGCTAATCCATCTGCTAAATCATCTGAAAATCCCACCAGTCTCAGTTATTTTTGTCATGTTGCATAATTCTGGGAAAATAGCCGTCTGTGTAAAGGGAGGGATTTTATCAACCACATTGAAGCTCCACTGGTCTTTAAATATAAGAGCTTCATGTAGAAATGAGAAACAAGGTGTTCCACCTGAAGGTAAGACATCCCTATTAATTTAGTTTTTGTTAGCTCTCAAAATAATTTTACTTTGGATCCTGAACTAAATCAAATGAACAGAGAATGTGCACACGAGTCCATAGGAGTGAGATCATGATGAATATGATGATGAAAATAAGCCTTGAATATCACTTATACTTATTTAGTTTACAAGTCATTTAGATACAAAAGCAATGACAGCATAAAAAGAGCATGCTTATGTACTCTGAAAAGTACAAGTATTATGTTTAGTTGATCTTTGTAATTCTAAGTTTGAACCAAAACAATAGACATCTGATGACAGAATTGTTTTTTCAATCTTATCCTCAAAATTTTGGGTCTTAGTTACTCTTCCAGATTGTACCTTTCATTAATCTCGTGTATACTTTTAATTTAAATTGAACATGGGCTTAAGTCAAAATTTGCTTCTCCCCCTCAGCCTCCTTTGAGTCATGGTCTCCAAACTTCATGTTGTGCTGCTGGTCCTGTGTGCTCTCAGCTTGGCTCAAGCCCAGCTAAGGCTTTTCGATCTTCGGGCCAGCAAGCTTCCCTCTAACCTGTTTGGAACAGCAGACGGTTATGTCAAAGTGTTCTGTGGAGAAACCAGCCTGGGTAAGACTGCTGTACGTAAAGACACAGCCAACCCCTGGTGGGAAGAGGAGTTCAACTACTTCCATGCTCTGGAAAATGATGAGATGAAGCTTGAAGTGTATGACAATGACCTGCTCTTTGATGACCAGTTGGGGGTTTGCCAGCGTCAGCTCCAGCCTGGAACCCATCAACATGACTGCTTTCTTAAAAAAGGCGGCACACTTCACTATTCCTACACCCTTGGCTAACACAGCCAGTAGTCTTGTGTAGATATACATGACATACTGGTACAACATGCTCAACATCCATTATTCCCACTCATGGTATGTATGATGTGATATTGGCTCAGTGATTACATGCCTCATCATGTAATACCAAACTCTTTAGCAAGAAAATACATTCTGGTCCTGTTGTCCAAAAGAATTTGTCCATATTTCACCATTTTACCACCAGTGAAAAATAAAAATACTACTGCAACTAACCTCTGCCTGGTTATTCAAATTGATACTGTGCAAAGCTGTTGTAAAATAGAATTAGTAAAAAGTACATTTTGTTAACATGTTTACGTAAAAACACCTAACAGGGTTGATTGGCTATTCCAGTTTACCCTTGTATGTGTTAATAGTGTGTGAATGGCTGGAAAAGTTGAGGCCTGCCTCTTCTAGTGTATATCCTGCCAGTCACCCACTTCTGGAAGATGGCAGCAGGAACCCCGAAACCTAGAAATAGTGTCGGCATGGAAAATGTATAGATTAATACTTTCTCAGTCAGCAGGTCTCCTTCTATTTTTAAATTTTTTAAATACTTTATTTTGATTTGTTTTGAAAAATAGAAGTACATACAATCAAACATGAGGGCTAGGGCAGGTAGCAGGCAGTCCCACTAATGACCATTACAATTTTATAGACATTTCACTGTATGGAGTCACAAACAATAAATAAAGAGGAAAACTCACAGGTGTCTGTCTGGGTGATGTGGAATTAAAAATTAACTGTTACACACCCTTGGCTATAAAATGATCCCATTTTCTCCAAAGTCTCTCTCCTTTCTCCTTCTGGAGACGTATTGTAAAAGTCAATGTTTCCATAGTGTGGATCAGATTTATTATATTCACAAGAATCTTCAGAGTAGGGGGTCTAGGTTGGAGCCAACAATTAGTAATAGCCTTCTTGCTTGCAATCATAAATATCTCCAACAGGTAAGTATCTCCATTACTGAGACCCTCAGAAAGCATTCCAAGGTACATAGCAGGAAATGAAAAGACTAAAGTTATACCCAGAATTTTATAGATTACTCGATTAACATCCTTCCAGAAGGTCTTCAACTGCGGACAGTCTCAAAAGATATGAAAGCAGCCTGCAGAGACCACACCACATTCCCTCCAGCAAGAGAACTGTGAACCACCCAGCTTCGATCTCTGCTTTGGCGTAATAAAAAATTTGATTAGATTCTTCCAGCAGAAATCGCGCCATGTTAAAGAATTTGTAGTGGACAGAGAATTCTTCCAGATCTCCAGCCAAACCTCAGGTAAAATTATTGCATTTGCTTCCTTTTCCTATCGTTGTCTGATATAATCAGTTGAGATCTTATTCATAAATGCTAAATTTGTGTAATGTTTTCCAATGATGTCTTTTGATTTTCTTCCTGAAGAAACTTCGGACCTGCAAATAACAGAAGAAATCTTCTCTGCCCATGTCATAAGTCCGGCACAAATCCTCAAATTTTACTAACTCCCCAGGCGTATCAATGCTGGAAGGAAACGTGGGTGGTACTCAGGCCAACTCAATACTCTTATCTGTTTGTAGAGACTGAACTTTTTTACCACCTCTGCCCATTTTTTCAAAGATAAACTCAAACACAAATTTTATAATTGGTATATCTGGGGCAGCCCATCCAGGCATCCCAGAACAGACTGTATAGAGAAGTCCAACAAAGAAAGCTCAATATCCTTCCATTTAGCCTCATAAATTGGGTTACACCAGCACCAGAGGTCTAATCTGGGCAGACACGTTATTACTTGTCTGCCACCAGGCAAGGCAGACCCATTCTCCCTCCCGATCCCCATTCAGCTGCAGGGTCAAGTATCTTACTCTTGACCTTTTATTGCTCCATATAAACCTTGAAAAATGCTTATCCCACTCCCTAAATTGTTTTGTTGGAACCTCTACTGGAAGTGCTGCAACAAGCAATAGTCTTGGAAGAACAAGCGGAGACATTTGAATATATTTTAAAATCTTGTGACTTGTTTAAAAGTTGAATGGAGTTTGTAGGTTGAAGTAGGCAGAAGTAGTAAGCTGTAAAAAAGCAGAAGATTTTAGCAGAATTTAATGGAATTTTGTAGAATTTCAATGTATTTCACATTTGCACAAAAGCACAAATATTTCAAAAAGTACAGTAGTGAATTTTAGCAAAAGTCATAGCAGAAATCTCCAGAAAAAGCAGAACGTTTTGGTATATGAATTAGCACAATTAGGTGAAGTAGTTGAACGCAGTAAAACATACGGAACAATAGGTAATAATAAAGAAAAACACAAACACTATAAGTGAGAATGAAGTAATGTGCTTATAAGTAATTCTCACTTATAAACACGTTTTCACTGAGGCTCTGTAAGAGCCATATGAATGAAATAAGTACACATGGGTGGTGGGAGTGTCGATGTGGGCGTGACTGTCACTAAGTATGAATGGGAAGGTTACTGGCATGCTGGCTTTGTGTGTATGAGGAAGTGGCACTTTTGCATTGTTTGGCCTCACAGGCCAGGCGCTCTCCCACTATATCCGTTGGCAGAAGATTGTTGATCGTCTCCACTGTGATACCTTTGGATCTGTTTGCAGGCACCGGTCACAACGTGAATCCACGTCTTCTCAAGTACAGCGCAGCCTCCTCCACGCTGCTGTAGATGACCATGCAGGAGTCCAAAGTGCACGAGCATTTTGGTCATCGGGGTTTGGAACGGGATAGCGTTCTCTTTGAGCACTTTCTTAACCAGAGCAAACTTTCTCCTTTTCAGTTGTATGTTTTCAGCAGAGTTGTGGTCGAAGAATATACATTTTTCTTGTATAGTTTTCTTCCACGCCGCGCGGAGGATTTGTTCTTTAACGTTAACTTTCAGGAAGCGTAGCACCGTGGACCGAGGTGGAGCACCCGCTGGAGGCTGCGCACCCAGCGCTCTGTGGGATTCTTCTCTCTGCCTAAATCCAAACTGTCCCCGCATGTTTTCCACGTACCTCTGCATTGAGGTACCTTCTGCATTTTCAGGGATGCCATTGTTAAGAAAAAGGATTAATTTTAGTGTTTAATACAGCTAATCTACGACATGTGTAAAGGTATAGCCAACACTCTTATTTGGAACAGTTTTCTGTTGAGCATTTGGGAATTCAGCTGTATAAGCAGGCCGAAGCAGGGCCCTTTTTTCCTCCCCCGCTGAAGACAGAGTAATAAATTTACATTCCGATAGGGGGCAAGAGACTCTTTGGCGCCTCTGCCCGTACCAGACAGAGATGACCACAAAGTGGTCCGCCCTTTTACTTAGACAAAAACCAGACACCTTTGCCATAATGAGGGGAGTTTCCAAGTTTTTCTGAGTCTCTGAGGGAGTTTCTAATTGGTCAAAGAACGGAACGCCTTGACTGCATATATTAAATTGAAGGAACACCCACTCACTATAAAATTTGGGGCAAGGCTGAGATAGAGAGAGAGAGCGGCCGCTATTTTTTGCCTTTTTTGTCTTTGTGTTTTATGTTCGTTTGTCTTCCCCTTGTGTCTTTATTTTTATGAGAAAAATGCATATCTCTGTTCCTCTGCAGTTTTGTTGTTCATTGCTTGGTATGGAATTAAACTCTGTGATCTGTGACGTCAACACGCTTTGTTGTTGTTTCGTTTTAGCAGCACGCCGTCGCTGCACGTCGCCCACGGAGAGCGTCACTCGCCAGGGACTCGGGAGAGAAAAGAGGAAAGAGCCAAAACTTTTTGTCCAAAGCTAGCATTAAACTACCTCTTTTTTAATACCACATACCCGCAAATATTCCGGCGTAAGCGTCCTTCCAAATCCGTGATCTTCTCCCGAAGTAATTTCTGGTCATTTAGCAGCTGGACGATAGCATCTCTCACTCACTGTACTCTCAGGCTGGAGTACAGAAAATCTGTTTTTCAGTGGGATTCCCACAGAGTCAGAATGTTTTGAGGCTCGGGCTGGTTGCTCTGTCCTGGGGAGCGGGGTCGGTGGAGCCGTTCTGGTTGCAGCTGCTTGTTTGTTTTTCTTTGGCACATCGGGGTTTGGAACCAGATAGCGTTTTCTTTGAGTGCTTTCTTAACCAGAGCATACTCTCTCCTCTTCAGTTGTATGTTTTCAGCATAATCGTGGTCGAAGAATATGGGTTTTTCTTGTATATATATATAGGCTTCTTCCACGCCGTGCGGAGAATTTGTTCTTTAACGTTAAATTTCAGGAAGCGCACCACCGTGGACCGAGGTGGAGCACCCGATGGAGGCTGTGCACCCAGCGCTCTGTGGGCTCTCTCTATCCCCAGCTTCTTCTCACTGCCTAGATCCAAACTGTCCCCGAGTTCAGTTTTAAGCATGTTTTTCACGTACCTCTGCATTGAGGTACCTTCTGCATTTTCAGGGATGCCATATACCCGCAAATTATTCCGGCGTGAGCGTCCTTCCAAATCCGTGATCTTCTCCCGAAGTAATTTCTGGTCATTTAGCAGCTGGACGATAGCATCTCTCACTCCAATGTCCCAACTCTCTTTCTCTGCCATGCTCTGCTCCATTTCTCCAAGACGCTTACCCATCTCCTCGGTCTTGTTGATAGCGGCGCTAACCCGTTGATTTATTTCGTTTGTCAGTTCGTTCAATAGGACTTTAATTTCCTCCTTTAAGCTCATTCTCACTTGCGCTAACTCCTTCTTCATTTCTGATTTGAGGTCCCGCATGCCCTCCGCCATTACTTCACTCACCACCTTTCTTAATGAGCTAATTGTAGTAATTGTTGTAATTGTAATTGTCGCATTTCTGAGTTCTGAGACTGGACTGGTCCCTTCTTGTTTTTATTCCTACTCATTTTTCTTGAGAGACAGTAACTTTTAACGCATTAACACCTTGGATTAGGTGGGCTTTTATATCTGACCTTGCCGGAGTCATGAGAATGCTGCTTAGGATGTCGAGATGGACCAGTACTAGTCAGTTATTTGTTGGTGTCGGTGTCTTCACTTTCATGCTGTCTTACGAAACCTTATGTACAGGTTTATGTGGAGGTTACGTTGTAACGGATAGTAGACTAAAGTAAATTAAGAATTTTCTAAATTAAGTATGACGCAGATTGTTTGTGGATGTTTGTCTGTTTTGATTAGCATTTTTGTCGTTTTTGTTTGATGGTATTTACAATTTGTAATATTTTGGGGGGGGTTTTGTTGTACCTCCTGGGCTGCCATAACTAATGAGGGCAGGCCCTTTAATAGCTGGTAGAATCGTCATGTCAATCAACGACTTGAACTGTCAAGCTGAGTAGCATGAAGAAATCAACACGTAGTGTTCCCCAGTGAAAGCAGCGAGTTTTCACGGTGACTGTGGTGATTCTGAATCACCCGAAGAAAATAAAAACGCTAAATTCACACTGGCTGGTTAATTCAACTGCTGGGGAGCTGCTACAGTGGAAACTCGAGGCTTCCGTGTGTTGCCTTCCTTTTGACGGTGAGACGTTTGGATCTGACATCGGCCGAGGTTTGGCGCTGCGTCGGAGTCAACGCCACCATGAGGAGCTGTCTTCGCGGTGGATCCAAGTTAGCAACAGAAACTGAATCTGACAGATGACCACTGGCGCGGTGAGAAATTGACTGATCAAACAACGCGTAAATAACTTGGAAACGACGTCACCTGAATATGTATGAAATTAAATGAGTTCAAGGACTATGTTTGGTCAAATTATATGCCAAATTACTTATAAGGTATGCAATAAAAAAAAGGGAAAATATCAGAATGGTGTTTTTGTAACTAAATGTTAAGTTTGTGGGTTTAATATCACTGTAAGGTTTTAGAGTTAAGATGTCACTGCCACGTGAAAAAGGACTTTCTGCTGAAGATGTGTGCACTGAAGAAAAGCCAAAAGGACAAGAGTTGGTTTCAGGTCCTCGCACAAGAAAGTTAACTGAAAAGGGAGAGCAGTACAGAGAAGCAGAGTCTACAAAACAGATAAAGGCATTTCTTAAATCTTATGCATCCTGGAAACAAATCGCCAGAGAAGCCAGGAAGAAATTAAAGGGTTTTTGCTCTCAGGAAAATCTGGATGAAATAAATCAGCAGATCCAAAACAGTCTTGATAAAGTGAAACAGAATTATGAGTTTCTTCAACGTAATTCTTTAAATACTCCAAATATTGTGCAGAAACTAGATGCCTGTACTATACTAACAAATGAGATTTATGATCTTGTGTGTAAACGTTTAGAAGGGGGTATTGTTGAAGAAAAATTTAATCAAGAAATTGAAAAGGAAATGGTGCAAGAAGTCTTAAATGGAGACGAATATCAGTCTGTTTTTGGAGAAATCTCTACTGAATGTTCTTCATGTACATGTGGTTCATCAATTACCAGCTCCAAAGTTTCTCAAGGGTGTGTAATGGCAGAAGCTGATCTTGCAGCTAAAAAGGTACAAGTTAAATCCATGTTGGAGATTGAAGCTCAACATGTGAGAGTCAGTAAGCTTGAATGTGACTGGAAGCGTCATGAGTCCCAGATTATGGCAGAAATGAAGCAGAAGGAAGCTGAAGTGCTACAGCAGCTTGATGAGGAGAAGAGCAGGTTAAAGGTAATGCAAACAGATATGGAAGTTAAAATGGCTGCAGCTCGGCTTGATGTTTATAGCAGACTTGAAGATGGGGTAGAAGGGGAAAATCTTGATTTTAAGCCTGAGGTTAAATCAGTGAAAATTTTAAAACACCCAAGAAAGTCAGCTGCAAGGGCTGCATCAATTCTACCACCTTAAGCTTGCTCTGAGATTCCTGCAGTGAACTTGGCTGAAGCCTTAACGAGCTCATTGAGTTTAAGTCGCCTTCCTGTTCCTGAACCTGCCATATTCTCAGGTGACCCTTTGAAATTTGTGGACTTTAAGATATCATTTACAACTTTAATTGATTCAAAATCCATCTCTGTTGGGGAAAAAATGTAGTATTTGAAAAGTAATCTCTCTGGAGAAGCCCGAAAGGCTGTGGAAGGTTTCTTTTACAGAAGCTCTGAGGACTCATATGAGGGTGCTTGGTCAGTTCTACAGGACAGATATGGAAACCCATTTGTAATTCAGAAAGCATTTAGGGATAAACGTATGTCATGGCCAAAGATTGCACCAAATGATCCATTATCTCTCAGAGATTTTGCTGACTTTTTGAAAAGTTGTGAAGAGGCTATGCCTCAAGTTAAAGGACTGTCCATCTTAAATGATTGTGAAGAAAATCATAAGATGTTAAAGAAATTACCAGACTGGGTTGTACGTAAATGGAGTAGAGTTGTTGTTGAAGTGCTTGATGCGTGTGGAGAATATCCATCTTTTGAATGTTTTTCTAGATTTATACAAAAGGAAGCACGTATAGCATGTAATCCTATTGCTTCTCCATTTTTGTTAAAGTCTAAAACTTCTTCAAATGATCTTTCCAGGAAAGCTAAGGCTTTTAATACCAGTACGGAGTTCAAGAAACAAGAAACTGGTCATGTTCTGAAATCTAAACTGCCTTGCTTGGTTTGTACAGACATATCACACAGCTAAATGTCCCAAATTTGCAGTTAAATCAATGGAAGACAAAAGATCATTTATATATCAGAACCATCTTTGTTTTGGATGTTTAAGGAAAGGCCATTCATTGAAAGATTGTAAAACGCGGCATGTTTGTGGAGAGTGTAGACGACATCATCCTACTTGTTTACACAAAGACAGAGTGAGATGTCAGGATGTTGGTCAGCAGTGTTCAATCTCCAGAAGAAACACCTCAGGTTTCTCACAGTGTTTTATTACATGCACTCACCCGAAACATTTCTACCACATCAAGTATTATTCCAGTTTACCTAAGGGTACCATGGTTTCTGTTGATACACCTGTTTCTACTCAAAATGTGACTTACAGGTTCGGAGTTTTTTCTCTGATAATTATATACGGTTGCCGCAAGCATACATACGCTTGTATGCTTGCGGCTGAAGTCACGCGACTTCATTCCTGTTGATACATCTTGCATACCAAGTAGAAGTACAGCATTACAGTGGCCTCACCTTAAACATCTGGCTGGCAAAATGCCTGCTTTACAAGACTGTGAAGTAGGTTTACTCATTGGTTTTGACTGTCCTTCTGCTTTGGCTCCCTTGGAAGTTGTTGTTGGTGGGGAAAATGAACCTTTTTCTCAGAGGACTGCTCTTGGTTGGAGTATTATCGGGGCAGCCAATCCACATTTAGATCGGCAAGGTAACCAAAGATTTGTACATAGAGTGATGGTGAAAGAAATGCCCGCTCCATTAGCTTCTGATGTTTTAAGAGTTTTGGAGTCGGATTTCAATGAAAAGGGTCCAGAAGGAAAATGTGTTTCCCAAGATGACATTCGGTTTATACAACTTCTGAGTGAAAATATTACACAGAAAGATGATGGACATTTGGAGATGCCCCTTCCATTTAAAACACCCTGCCTTCCTGTGTTGCCAAATAATAAGAGGCTGCCTATTGTTCGTTTACAACATCTAAAGAGAAGGTTAAAAAGAAACGATCAGTTCAACAATCATTATAAAACATTTATGGAGTCAATCATTAGCTGTGGTGATGCTGAACTAGCTCCTGAGACAAACATCAATGATGGTTGTGTGTGGTACTTACCTCATCATGGGGTGTATCATTCAAAGAAACCAGATAAGTTAAGAGTAGTGTTTGACTGCTCAGCTAAATTTTGTGGTACCTCTTTGAATGACACTTTGTTGACTGGTCCAGATTTGATTAACTCTTTAATTGGAATCCTTCTGCATTTCAGAAAAGAAGCTGTTGCTATTATTTGTGACATTGAAAGGATGTTCCACCAGTTTTATGTTTCATCAAAGCATCGTTGTTACCTCAGGTTTCTATGGTGGGAGCAAGGAGATTTGGAGAGTGAGCCTAAAGAATTTCAGATGAAAGTCCTCCTTTTTGGTGCTGCCTCCTCTCCAGGCTGTGCTAATTTTGGTCTGAAATATTTGGCACAACAGCAGAGATCAAAGTTTCCAGCTGCAGCAGCATTTGTGGAGAATAATTTTTATGTTGATGATGTGTTAATAAGTGTCCCTACAACTAATGATGCCACCACACTAATAACTGAAGCGCAGAAACTGTGCAAAGGAGGTGGTTTGAGACTCCACAAATTTAATTCCAATAGGTCTGAAGTTCTAGATTGTGTGAATCCATCTGAGAGAGCCACAAGTGTGGTTTCTGCTGATCTCAAGCCTGATTTAACACTTACTGAACATACCCTAGGTATGCGATGGCATGTCAAAGGTGACTGTTTGGGCTTTCACATTGATCTGAGGGACAAACCGCCGTGGTATTTTGTCAGTAATAGCATCTCTATATGATCCGCTGGGATTTATTTCACCATTCATTATGAATGGGAAATGTATTTTACAAGATCTGTGCCACAGAAGTATTGGATGGGATGACCCTCTGCCTGAAGACTTACTTGTACGGTGGGAGAAGTGGAAGTTTAGCCTTCAGGATGTGAAAGGGTTAATGATACAAAGATGTTATCATCCCCAAGGATTTGGAAAAATTGTTAAAACAGAACTACATCATTTCTCAGATGCTAGCAGCCTAGCATATGGTGCATGCTCTTACCTCAGATTTGAGAATGACAAAGGTGAAACTCATTGTGTTTTAATCATGGCTAAAGCCAGAGTTGCTCCTTTGAAAATTACAACCATTCCTCGTCTCGAGCTTACAGCTGCAGTGGTTGCTGCTAGGTTGAGGGTTCTGTTAAAATCAGAACTTGATATGAAGATAGACACAGAGTTTTTCTGGACAGATTCACAAGTAGTGTTGTATATTAATAATGAAGTGCGACGGTTTCATGTATTTGTGGCAAATCGGGTCCAGATAATTAGAGCGAACACATATCCAAATCAATGGAATCATGTTGACACCACTGAAAATCCAGCAGATCATGCATCAAGAGGGTTATGTGCCTCTGAGATTGTAACTACTAATTGGTTGAACAGTTTTGGAGTCGGTGGAAGAGAGAATACCTCCAGAATATTTCCATTAGACAAAAATGGCATGTAATTTGGCGCAATCTAAAGGTAAATGATGTTGTAATTGTTAAAGAAGATTTTCTCCCAAGAAATAGGTGGCAGTTGGGTCGTGTTGTGGAAACAATGGTTGATAGTGATGGTTTAGTTCGAAAAGTGAAGTAGAGAACAGGAGAACAAAGATCAGGAAGGGATTTTATTTCTAAGAGTTCAGTGATAGAAAGACCAGTGCAAAAATTGGTGGTGTTATTAGAAAGTGACTTGTAAACTGAATGTACACAGACAAGCATGTTTTAAACAATCTGCATGGTTTTAAGGGAAATTTTGAAATAATGCACGATTTTTTGGTATAGTTCATGCATTATTGGTGGGAGTGTAACGGATAGTAGACTAAAGTAAATTAAGAATTTTCTAAATTAAGTATGATGCAGATTGTTTGTGGATGTTTGTCTGTTTTGATTAGCATTTTTGTCATTTTTGTTTTGTTTGATGGTATTTACACTTTGTAATATTTTGGGGTTTTATTTGTTGTACCTCTTGGGCTGCCGTAACTAATGAGGGCAGGCCCTTTAATAGCTGGTAGAATCGTCATGTCAATCAACGATTTGAACTGTCAAGCTGAGTAGCATGAAGAAATCAACACTTGGTGTTCCCCAGTGAAAGCAGCGAGGTATGTTTTGTTTTGTTGTTTGTATTGTGAGTTTATGTTTGTATTCTAATTTGTATTTGTTTTAGTTTTCACGGTGACTGTGGTGACGAATCACCCGAAGAAAATAAAAACGCTAAATTCACCCGTTGAGACTGGCTGGTTAATTCAACTGCTGGGGAGCTGCTACATACGTGTTTCTACAAACAACATCATCATCCAGATACTAACAGATATTTCACAAAGCTCAGTCAGGTCTATGTCCAGAATGTGGAATGTGGCAGCCTTTCTGTAAATCAGTGACTTGTATATGCCATTATTATTTTTTTATGTGATTGTTTACTTTTTAATTTTCTTAAATTATCTTTCTATGGACCCATTTGTGTCTTTAATAAAAGTGATGATGAAGATGTTGATATGTAGCGATGCAGGACCTCTTTTCTATGTTGCCATACTAATTGCCATGACACTGGAAGTCCTATGTCCTTTTATTTTTAATCTCAAAATATTTTTATTGTTTTGTGTGTGAATACAGTTCTGAAGACTAAGCCATGACAGGTTGGAAGACCTTTTGCCATCACCTTAATTTTTAACTCCATCCACAGAATGCCTTTCAGTTTCTCTCTAAGTCATTAGTATTATTTTCAGTGAGGATGAACCAGAATGACTCCATCTTTTCTAGAGGTGTTCAAAGTTGCTGTTTGTCCAGGACATTTGACTGGCAGCCCCAGGGAGCAATTTTCCACTGAAATCCCTATAGGAGAAGCATGAATGTAGTTTTTTTTCATACACCGCTTCTTGAGTTTGGCTCAGCTACTTGTCAGATTTTTAAAAAAATGTAGAACCTTGTAAAGAGTTTGGAGAGCTTGTACTTTTCTTTTCACAATGACTCTCATGGTAAAAGCTTACACCTAGATTGTGTAAGCTTGATATGCAGGTTCAGTCTAGACATCAGGGAAGAAAGATGCTGTCAACTTAAAAGTAGTACTCCCAATTTTAATCCCAAAGTTCACTTTAATAAGATTATTTAGGTGTTGCTCTGGGATGGAAGGATGAGCTGTCCAAGGTGCATGCTGCCTCTTCCCCAATGATTAGTGGAGATGGGCATCAGCCCCCAGGTCACCTGCAAGGATAAGAATGATATAAATCAGTGGCATGCTATCTTTACAAACCAAAGAGCCATTTCTGCTCTCAGTTCAACTAAAGAAAATTACTACGTGACCTTTTTAAAAATGGCAAAAATTATAACTTCTAAGTTATTATTTTTAGCATTTAAAAAGAAAAACACCATTCTATTTCTATTTTTAGTTCTTAAAATAATAAAACATAAATCTTTTACAGAAAGAGGATGGATTTTCTTCTGGGACTCTAATATTTTGGCCAGTTAAACCTTTATTTCACCAGACAAAATATTAGAAAAACCTAGCCTGAAAGTGTGCTAAAGCACTTAAAAGGAGAGTGAGCTGAACTAAGGGGTGGAGCAACAACATTTCTGAACATGAATGGGTTCATTCTGCAAAACTCCTCAAAAAAATTAAACCTTTTGAAAACAGCAGGACATGAAATCAAGGAGTCGAGATGTAGTGGGTTTTCATAAAGGTTCCAATCATTTGCAGCAAATCGGAACAACATGAGGCCACATGAAGACTTGTTTATATGGATTTTCAGTTCAAATTGTTGGGAGGAATGAGTATTGTACCTTGATGAGGTAGGGCTTAAAAAATTAGGTGAAAGACCTAGTACCGTAACTACGTATTTGTGGAAAATGTAAAACAAACCATATAGGTTTCAACCTAGTGACAAGAAAAATAGATTCAAATGAGTTTTACTGGTACCTTCAGTGTTTCTGTTATGGAAATTCTATGCAATTCTATGAAAAAAACAGAAAAAACTTCTAAACCCTGAATTTGTTGTCATATCTATATTAAAAAACATCAGTTGGTTCTTAGCCAAAGTTATGAAGTGTCATCTATGGTCAGAAGCTCTAGTTTTGACCGAGTGGCTCATGTAACTGGTTAGCATGCCTCGTGGCCGCCTCCCTGGTGACGTATTCTGGGCACATCAAACTGATGAAATCATATTCAAGAGATCAAACTGAAGCACAAAGGACTAAAATATAACTGAAAACATCAGCAGTGAAAAAAATTAATCCCACGGAAGAACCAATAAGTTCACAATATGCAGCAAGACCCACCCCAACAACACACACAGTATTTCCTACACCTATATCCAGTCTGTTTTTTTTGTTGTTGTTGCTACAATTTTTGCCCTCTGTACTTGGCCTTTGTGGAGCAATCAGTGGTCAGAGATACGTGTAATGAGTCATCTGTGGGAGTCCCACACTCACCGTGTGTGATTTGGCAGCTGTGACTTCGGGAACAAAGCCACTTCCCCACCAGAAAAATGTGATGCTATTGGTCGGAGGGTGTTTTGCTTTATACACCCCCAGAAGATTTCTGTAGCTGCCAAAAGTCTGAACAAAATTTCCACAAAGAGTTGTTGGGCAACATTTCAGACGAATCCTGATTATGCGGGCAAAGTAGCTCTGTGGATGAAGTCATCAGATGTTTGCAACTCAGTATCTGTGGTTCTGCTCTAAGATGGCTGAAAGAACCCCAATTGCCCTACGATTAGATTGCATTATTAGGTCCAGTTGAGAGAATATTTGAGAAATAGTAAGTTCTCAACTGTCTGAATAATAACACCTAAAGCTAAAGTGTTTTTTCCTATTACTGATTTCAGAAGCCTTACAAATTCCCTTATGAATATAATGTTGGCCCAAAGCATACCTACACAGCATCATTCTTGTTTGGTTTCAGTTCTTTTAAAAATGTGCAAGGTCTTAGGGTTAATTGATGTTTGGAGACTGCTTAATCCCTCCATGAGGGAATTCATTTTCTACATTACCATTTATAATACTTGATCCAGGATCAATTACCTTTTCATGTCAAAATCTGTTATATTCTCACAAGGGCACCATTTAGGGGGGAAAAGTTATGACAATTCCAATGGCCCCTGACCAACAGGGGGCCCTCCACAATTATGTTGTGACAGTATGGCATGAGAGATAATCTGTGAAAAATCTATTTCCTCTGCTTTCTCCCAGTACTATCTAGAAACATCTAATCAGAGACAGGAGAATTTTAGTGCTGTCAATCACAATCTCATGTCGCTGCTCATTCCTATGCTGTAGCTAAAGCAGCCTGTTGTGAATGCTCAGTCTAGTTACCTGTTAGAATGGCCCTTAGCAGCTGGTTTACAGAAAAGTCTTGAGGCAGAGAAATAGTGCAGACCAACCGGGTGTTTATTCTCCAACATTTAACTCTTAGACAATCCTGCTTACAACAGCCATGGGTCTCAGCAGCAACCACACCTAACCAACCTGCAATGTGGCCAACATGCAGGTTTTTATAGTTCCTGGCTGCTTCAATTAAGCTCTGTTTCTCAAAACTGCTGGCAAACGCTCAGGAGATTGACAGTTTTCTCTCATAGAAACCCTAACCCTTTCAGAAGCACAGATTGAATCTTTGGAAGTTCCACTTTTAAAGGAAGAGATAATAAATGCAAAAAAAACATCACAGCAAATAAAGCACCAGGTTTACATGGGTTTACAATAGAATTTTATGGAAATTTTGCTGAGGAACTTTCTTCCTTACTCCTCCAGAAGTTTCAAGAGGCTCGAATAGAGGCAGCTTATGAGCAACATTATCGGAAGCAGTTATTGCCCTCATCTTATAAAATGACAAAGACCCACTAGTGCACATGTGTCAAACTCAAGGCCTGTGGGCCAAATCTGGGCTGCCATAGGTTTTTATGCGGCCCTCTAGATTCTAGACTAAACACTAAAACGTGCTTAAAAATTATGTTATCAGTCAAATCAATGTGGTTTTTATCTGTTTACTTCCAAATTATATCAATTGGTCCCTCCGGTTTCTTCAAAATTCAAATTTACTGTGGAAATTCACGCAAAAGCAACAATCCCAGTGCTTTTTTGTACTAAAAATTGGGAGTTTATTGCTGATTTTTCTCAAAAATTGTCAAAAATTTTCTTACTTGTACTAAACAGCTGCCTCAGCTTTAACTGATGGCAGTTTATAGTCCATGATCTATACAGCGAGCAATAAAAAGTCACATTTATCGTCATAAATAAGTGCAAATATTGCAGGTATTTCTAAAATAGTATCACAAACACTTATATTTTTATTTTTTAAAAAATCACAAGAAAGAATCAAAATCCTTGGGGGACTGAAAAGAGAGATAAGATAAGATAAATCTTTATTGTCATTGTCACAAGAACAACGAAATTTAAAAAGTGCCATGAGTCAGTGCATATGCTTAAAAACAAAAAATAACTGTCTCACAATTCACACACAATGTAAGAAATAACAAATAACTGGTAAAATAAACACACACAAACCTCCCCCACAAAAAAATAATAAATAAGAATAGCCACATTCTTGGAATGTATATTCCAAAGCCATAATTTGGAAGTATACATCATTCATAATGATTAATGGTTGTTTTTGATTGCATTTAGTTTTGTTATTGCTATCGGGGAAAAACTGTCTCTGAGACGGTTGGTTCTTGTTCTGACTGCTCTGTATCTTCAGCAGTGTGAACAGAGAAGGTCCGGGGTGAGAAGTGTCCTTTGTGATGTGTTGTGCTTTTCTTAGACAGCGGTCGCTGTGCAGGTCCTCCAGTGAGGGGAGAGGGCAGCCAATGATTTTTTGGGTTGTATTCACAACCCTTTGGAGAGCTTTCCTTTGAGTCGTAGTGCTGCTGTTATACCATACGCAGATACAGTAAGTCAGTATGCTCTCTATGGAGCACTTGTAGAAGGACACCAGCAGCTTCTCCTTGATGTTGTTCCTCCTGAGAACCCTCAGGAAGTACAGTCTTTGCTGAGCTTTTTTTATCAGCTCGAAGGTGTTCATGTTCCATGTGAGGCCCTGCTCAATGTGGACCCCCAGGAAACGGAAATCAGCTACCCTCTCCACACATTTTCCCCCAATGGTTAGTGGTGTAATGTCCGTTTTTTTCCTCCTGTAATCTATTATGAGTTCTTTTGTCTTTGAGTTGTTGAGGAGCAGATTGTTCTCCCTGCACCACACTAACAGCCGCTCCACCTCACCCCTGTAGGCGGACTCGTCGCCTCCTGAGATGAGCCCCACCACTGTGGTGTCATCAGCAAACTTGATGATGGTGTTGCTGTGGTGGGCAGAGGTGCAGTCGTATGTGTACAGACAATAGAATAGAATAGAAGTACTTTATTCATCCCAGCAGGGAAATTACTTCACAGTTACAGCATAGAGACAAGACACAATAACAACTACCACTGAGTAGTAGTTGTAGATAAAATATAAAATGCTATAAATTGTAAAAATATGAATGCTGTTAATATAAAAGCAACTTAAGAGCAGTCCTTGCAAAGATAAAAAAAATGCAGATATGTATATGTAAATATATGTACAGCAAGTGTGCCACAGTGCAGTTGTGCAAAATCGGACTGATTAGTGCAGAACAATGATTTAGCTTTTATTGTACAGTGAGATGGCATGTGGCAGGAAGGATTTCCTGTATCTGTCCCTACCACAGCGGAGCTGGAGCAGCCTATGTGAGAAGGTGCTCCGCTGTCTGTCCACTATGTGGTGGAGAGGGTGCTGTTTATTGTCCATAATAGATAGAACTTTCTTCAGTGTCCTCCTCTCCACCACAGTTTCCAGGGACTCCAGCCTTAGTCCCAGTACAGAGCCAGCATTCCTGATGATTTTGTCTGGTCTATTAGAGTCGCTGGCTCTGATGCTGCTTCCCCAACACACAGCAGCAAAAAAGATGGCACTGGCAACAACACTGTGATAAAAGGTCTCCAACATCTTGCTGCACACTTTGAAGGATCTCAGCTTCCTTAAAAAATAGAGTCTGCTCATCCCCTTCCTGCACACAGCGTCAGTGTTAGATGCCCAGTCCAGTCTGTTGCCGATTACAACTCCCAGGTATTTGTAATCCTCCACCTCCTCCACCACTTCCCCTTTGATCTTTAGAGGCCCTGAAGGTATCTTCTTCCTTCTGAAGTCAATCACCATCTCTCTGGTCTTACTAATGTTGAGCCTCAGGTGATTCTGGTCAGACCACTCCACAAAGCTGTCCACCAGTGTCCTGTACTCCCCCTCCCTTTCATCCCCTATACACCCGACAACCGCTGAGTCGTCAGAAAACTTCTGTAGGTGACATGACTCAGAGTTGTACTGGAAATCAGTGGTGTACAGGGTGAAGAGGAAGGGAGAAAGCACAGTTCCCTGTGGAGCTCCTACGTCACTGACCACCACATCAGACAGGACACTGCCCAGACGGACAAACTGTGGCCTGCCTGTCAAGTAGTCAGTCACCCAGGAGATCACTGAGTCGTTGACACCCATCCTGAGCAGGGGCTCAGCACACTGCCCTGTGGAGAGCCAGTACTAAGGCTGAGGGCAGTGGATGTATGTTTTCCCACCCTAACTCTCTGCTGTCGGTTGGTCAGGAAGCTCAGAATCCACATGCAGGTGGAGTGAGGGAGGCCCAGGTCCCCCAATTTGTCCACCAGTCTGTGAGGGAGGATGGTATTAAAAGCAGAGCTGTAGTCTACAAAGAGCATCCACACATAGCTCCCCTGCTGCTCCAGATGTAACAGAGCAGCATGGAGGGCTGTGATCACAGCGTCCTCTGTGGATCTGTTGGCTCTGTAGGCGAACTGGTGGTGGTCAAAGTCAGGAGGGAGAAGTGCTGTGATGTGACCCCGGACCAGTTTTTCAAAACACTTCGTCACCACAGGGGTTAGTGCCACTGGCCGGTAGTCGTTGAGGCAAGAGATGTGAGGTTTCTTGGGTATGGGGACTATGTTGGAAGATTTCAGGCAGGATGGGACTGTAGACAGGGCTAGGGACTGGTTGAAAATCTTGGTGAAGACTCCAGCCAGCTGATCGGCACAGTCTTTCAGGACACGTCCAGGGACGCCATCAGGTCCAGCAGCCTTCCTTGGGTTGACAGCCCGCAGTGTGCGCCTCACCTCGTGCTCCTCTACAACGAGGAGTGTGGTGTTGTGGGTCGCTTGGTGTAGTGTGGCTGCCTCTGTTGGCTTCACCTCAAAGCGGGCAAAGAAGAGGTTCAGCTCCTCTGCCAGCGTGGCGTCGCCTTCCGCAGGTGCGAAGTTGGTCCTGTAGTTGGTGAGATGCTGGATTCCCTGCCACACCTGCCTGCTGTTGTTGCTGTCAAGGTAGCCCTCTATCCTCCTCCTGTAGTCAGACTTAGCCATTCTGATGCCGCTCTTCAAGTTAGCTCGGGCTGTACTGTAGACGGTCCTGTCCCCAGACCTGAAGGCGGCATTACATATCTGGGAATTATTTTTTCCCATTCCTTGGCGAAAACAATCCATTTCAACTTGGAACCTTTGCTTGATAAATTTAAATCTGACATAGCCTGATGGTCCCTATAATTTGTTTTCTTATTGGCTTTGCCTTATGGGGCAAAGCTAATATAATAAAAATTAATTGTGCCCCAAAATTGAATTACTTATTGCAGGCATGTGTGATAACATGGAGTATACTAGAAATTTCCTTAATCCAGTAATCTGTCATATTTTACATTAGAATGGGATTTACCAGAAAGTCTACACTCTCGTCTTTTCAGGAAGTCTTAATTTTTGTGCCCTGCTATCATCCAGTTTCAATCCTCTTATATCAGCAATGAAAAATTATAAATAGACACTACGTGTTGGAAACCTGTGTTTGGTGACTGACTTATTTGTCAGGCTTAAGTGACAAAAGTTGGAAAAAGACCGATTCTCTTGGCTTTTAAAATAACACAAAACAGCGTAAGAAGACCTCCACACAGGACCTCGTTTATATGTTTATTTTACAATTTTGTTGACATGACAACTTTGATATGATTATATGAGTTGTTTTACCGAGAAATCGATCAGAAGAGCCGTGAAAATGGTCAGATCCGCCTCTCTGGCTGCAATGCGTGCTCCCGACACAGGGGGAACAGATTTTCACAGGGGAACAGAACGCAAGTACCACACCGGCCCTCGAGGACCGACTTTGGGCACCACTGGCTTAAAGAGTGAAGTTTACTGGTGGTGAGCGTTAATAAAAACGACAAAATAACAGGAAAGAAACTAAAGAGGACATAGCAATAAACCAAGAGAGGATAATACTAATCAAAGAAAACTAAATGGAAATGAATGAAGAACAAAATTGAAGAATAAACTAAGAAACTAAAGTAGATACAGCGGTATGGCAAGACCTTATGAGCAATAATTAATACAGAGAGGACAGTATGGGAAGAACAAAGAGACTATTTTCAGATAAAAGGTAGAATAATATTGTTGAAGTGTCATGTAGTTGGTTCAGACCACATCTAGTACTAAGAAGAAATATATTTTACAGACCATAACAGTAAGGACCTTATCACTTATTTCTGTTTTTAATTAAATTTTTATATATTTATTTCTTCAGTATTATTTTTCATGACAGTGTCAATGTCATGAGGCTGGTGCCTCCATGACACTTTCAATTTCACTCAATAGGATTTAATTAAGAACCAGCCTTGTTCTTTGTAATTTTTGTCCAGAAAACTATTAATCTATAAATCAATAGTCAGGTCTATATAAAGATATAATCCATATTTCTATCCCATATTTGTATAGAATTAAAAGGATGTGGAACTTTTACTTTTTCACTGAAAGCTCTGGTTTGCACAGTAAATGCCATGTGGGTGAAATTTTATGGAAGATACTCTGATGTCCCATTGTCCTGAACACAGCACAGAGCTGCAGAACAAGAAACTCACAGAAACACTGAAGAGAAGTTATGATTGATATGTTTGCAGTTCTGTCCATGTTTTAATGTTGCAGAGCACAGTTTTTTGCAAATAGTTTAAAGTTTAACTGGTATGTGTTGTACATCTTTTATCTGGTCATTTTGTGAAAGATTTAACATCAGAAAATGGCACAGAACAAAAATACCTTTTTTCCACTCTGATTGGCTGCTGTTAGGCCTATTGATTTTAACTTGAATGTCTATTCATTGCATTTTTCACAGACGCCTGTAAAAATATTTTTTATTCACATGGTTTTTTTGTTCTCTGGGAAATTATTTTTGATGATAAATACAGAAACAACCATAAAAATCAAAACATCAACAATAGTGATAGTAATATTAATAATAAAATAATATTCAGTGCAAAGAAGCCTACAAATTTTTTGATGGTAAGGGACCTGGATAATGGACAGGGGCCGGCCCAAAAAAGGTTGAGAAACACTGCTCCACCAGTCAAACGCAATATGATAAACTACTCAGGTAAAATTGGCCTTCCTGTGTTTACTCTGTAGATTCCAGTACAGAATGGACCATTATGTGTCATCAACCCATCAGTGAAAAAATGGCGACCTCCATGAGTGAAAAATATAACAAAAGATGTACATCTTTGAAGTAATTATGAGTTTTGGCGTATCACAAACAGCAATTTTCTAGGTAGTAGGAAAATTGCAACATATTTAGGCCAACGTGTTCAACTAATCCTGGATCCTTTTAATATCTGCAGTAGGATGCTCTTCATGTTTCATCTGTCATTAGTGGTTAGTTCCATCTTCAATGCAGTGGTGTTCTGGGCTGCTGCAATGAAAGTGAGGGACTCAAACAGACTCAACAAACTCATAAAGGATGAGTAAATGGCTCCACTGTAAGATATGGTGAGAGAGAATGTGGTCTCTCACCAGCATTCTGGTGATGAAAGGTTGATGATGGCTCAAGACAGACAGACGTTACATCTGTCTTTTTGGTTACTCGTGTGGCAGCTGAAGGAGGAGCAGCTTGTCCTGCTCTCTCCCATCTTTACAGATAACTTTGCCTGAGCTATTTTTAAAGTGACAGTTTTTATAGTTATATTCACATTTTCAACATTATAACTGGATTACTACAAACCTAAGGACTGGGGGATTTTCTTACTTTTATTTTTACCTTATTTTTCTTCATCTCCAAGTTGAACCAGGACAAAATGCCTCCGGCCGACCCCAAGGACATTAGCAGTATTATACAATGACTTCAGTCTATAGAAATGAAGATCAAACAGCTGGAGGTGAACTTTGAAATCAACGCTAACTGTGGAAATGAGACAACTCTTCCTCAAATCAATGGAGAGGTCGTAGGCCTCGCATCAAGCAGCTCACCCTGGAACGCTCTGGGTGCCAAGCCGAAGCAAAAGTCTCACACTGCAGATCTGATGAGGCGACTGACAGGGAGAACCCCTCACCTAGACGAATCAGTGTGGCCGGCTCTGAGCTGAAACCCACCTTCAACCTCAACACCTGCTCCACCAAAGAAAAACAAACAAGCAGCTGCAACCAAAACGGTTCCACTGAACCTGCTCCCCAGGACAAAGCGACCAGCCCGAGCCTCAAAACATTCTGACTCTGTGGGAATCCCACTGAAAAACAGATTTTCTGTACTCCAGCCTGAGCCTCTGAGTGAAACCTCGCCTTCAAACATCAACAATGAGGCAAGACCAACACATCCACCCCCTAAAACCCCAAAGGACAAAGCGGCTACCAGGAAAACAAAAGGTATGCCAAAAGTGCTTATTATTGGAGATGAGGCAGTAAATGGAATCAGTCACGTTTGCAATCCCAAGAAAACAAGAGTGATTTCTTTTCCTGGTGACACTGTATCTGATTTAACTCGTAAAGTTCTTTCGCTAACCGCTGATCAGCCAGATATTGAGTCTTTAGTTGTGCATGTTGGAGCCAACGATCTGGCAAAGCAGAAACTGAGATTCTGAAAAAGGACTTTAATATTCTACTGAACACTATGGGAAAGTTAAAAATGAAGTTATTTCTCAGTGGTCCAATTCCATCACCTCCATGGGGAGACGAAAAACACTCCAGGCTGGACATGATAAACAAATGGCTGATTAAAAGCTGCCCTGCCAGCTCATGAAGTGACCTTCATCCATAACCTCTGGATCTATTGGCAGTGCTTTCACCTTTTTGGAAGAAGCGTACGCAATCTTAATAAACATGGGATAAAGCTACTCACTGCAAATCTTTTTCATTTTATCAACAAGGACAGCAACGTGATCATCGCTTCAGAAGAACAGGCTTAAGGATTTCTGACTAGGAAGAAACACTCTGCTTATCAGGAACAAAAACAAGCTGATACAACATCGACTGGAGACGGAGCGACTGGTTCCCTTCCTCCTTCTCCCCTCCCTCTCTGCTCACCCACTCATTCACAGGATTCACAAGATACCCATGAAGAAATGTCTTCTGGCACTTGGGACGTCTCTCCTTAGCGCTCACGTAGCAGACCTCACTTTCATTTAAGCCACCTGACTCTAACTTCCCAGAGGATCCACCACTCTGCGTCTCTGAGGTCTGAGTCCAGACTTTATCTTTACACCCTTCTTACCCCAGAATGTGTCTGGCCCCCCGGCACTGCAGAACAGGACATTACCTGTCCGGATCACTAAAAGAAAATTTACAAGATACAGAAACATAAAATACAGCTGTTTTAATTCAAACATCAGACTGAAGAACTTTTGGCCTCCAAGTCACTAAAACTAGCTCTTTTAAATATCAGATCTCTCTGTGCTAAAACTCTATTAATTAATGATTTTATCACTGAGCATAATATAGATGTTATGTTTCTGACAGAAACATGGTTGAATGATAATAATTAATCGATCGTACTAATTGAATCTGCGCCTCCTAACTACAATTTCTTCAGTGAGAATAGAAAACACAAAAAAGGAGGAGGCGTGGCTTCAATATTTAAGAATACCATAAATTGTAGTAAAATCTCTTTGGGTCTCTTCACCTCTTTTGAGTATCTTGGAATTGAGGTTAAAGGCCACAAACGAACTTTGACATTAACTCTATACAAAACTCCAACATTTGTGGAAAATTTCTTTACTGACTTGAATGAGCTTCTATCTCTTATATGTATTGATTATGATTGTTTAATAACTGTCGGTGATTTCAACATTCATGTTGACAACCCCCAAGACAGAGGGGCAAAAAAGCTCGCTAATATTTTAGAGACTTTTGGTCTAACACAACATGTCAAACAAGCAACACACACTCAAGGACACACACTGGACCTGGTTATCAGTAAGGGTGTGAATATTTCCAATGTCTCTGTAACTGATGTCGCCTGTCGGATCACTTCGCTGTTATCTTTGAAAGTTCTTTATCTTTTAACCCACTTATACAAACAGCAACCATCACAAAACGTTCTCTCACTGAAAACACAGCAGAAACTTTTAATCAAATCTACTCTTCTTCCTCACCCTTAAGCTGTAATGATGTAGATAAGTTGGTAAATGATTTTCAGGCTAAAGTCTCAGATATTATTGATTCCATTGCCCAAATTAAAATGAAGGTTGCGTCTGGTAAAAAGAAATCTCCATGGAGAAATACACAAACAGTTAGATCTGCAAGACAACTCTGCCGTAGAGCAAAACGAAAATGGCGTAAAACTCTCCACGTTCATTGTGACATCTATAAAGAAAGACTACGTAACTATCATTTAACACTAAAACATGCAAGAGAGGCTTTCTTTGCAGATGTCATAAATAAAAACATTAACAATGCTCAAGCTTTATTTGCAACAGTTGACAGAATCACAAACCCTCCTGTGACGTTACCACCTGAATTCCAATGTATTGCCGCCTGCAACCAGTTTTCCAGTTTCTTTTCAGAGAAAATTCAAAAAATCAGAGGATTCATCTGTACATCCACTATAAAGTCAGTACCAATGCTGTGCCCAAACAAAACAAATACAGGAAAAATGACCCAATTCCAACTACTTAATTATAAAACCCTACAGGAAATTATAAGTCAATAAGCTCCAGTTCCTGCTGTCTGGATGTTTTACCCTCACATTTCTTTAAGAAAGTTCTGCCTGTTATTGCTGCTGATCCGATCCAAATAGTAACTCATGGCTCTCATCAGGCGTTTTCCCCCAGGCTTTGAAAACAGCAGTAATCAAACCACTTATAAAAAAGAACAATCTGGACAAATCACTAATGCAGAATTACAGGCTGATCTCCAACCTCCAATTCATCAGCAAAGTTATTGAAAAAGCTGTTGGAACAATTAACTAGCTTCCTAACAATAACCAACCTCTTTGACTCCTTCCAGTCTGGTTTTCGTGCTCACCACAGCACAGAGACTGGCCTAGTCAAAGTGTTCAATGATATCCATATAAATACTGACTGTGGGAGAACCACAGTGCTGGTTCTGTTGGACCTCAGTGCAGCTTTAGACACTGTTGACCATGACATATTACTGAATCGAGTGGAGAGTTGGGTCAGACTCTCCGGTCCAGTGCTTAACTGGTTTGAATCCTACATAAAGAAGAGGGATTTCTTTGTTTCAATTGGAAACTTCTCATCAAAGAGGTCAAAGGTCACATGTGGTGTACCCCAAGGTTCAATCCTAGGACCCCTTTTATTCAATATTTATATGCTCCCACTAGCTCAGGTTATAACAGGAAATAATATTAGCTACCATAACTATGCAGATGACACACAGCTCTACATTATGATGTCACCAGGTGACTCAGAACCCATCCAATCACTGAACAGATGCTTAGAACAGATAAATGTGTGGATGTGCCAAAACTTTCTCCAGCTGAACAGAAACAAAACTGAAGTTATTATTTTTGGACCTAAAGAGGAACGATCTAGAGTTATAGATCTAGAATTATAGATCTAGAGTTATAGATCTAGAGTCAATGCACAGCTTCAGTTATTACAACTAAAAACCAGCAATCAGGCCCGAAACCTGGGAGTAGTGATGGACTCTGACCTGAACCTCCAGAGCCACATAAAGACAGTTACAAAGTCGGCCTTCTATCACCTGAAGAACATTTCCAGGATTAAAGGACTAATGTCTCAGCAAAATCTAGAGAAACTCATCCATGCCTTCATCTTCAGTCGTATTGATTATTGCAACAGCAATAAAACCACTAAAACCAGGAAGACAGAGCACATAACACCAGTTTTAAAGTCCCTCCACTGGCTCCCTGTAGCTCAGAGAATAGACTTTAAAATACTGTTGTTAGTTTATAAATCACTGAACAGCTTAGCACCACAATACATTAAAGATCTGCTGTTGTTGTATCAACCTTCCAGACCTCTCAGGTCTTCTGGTTCTGGTCTGCATCCCCAGAACCAGAACCAAACGAGGAGAAGCAGCTTTCAGCATCTATGCACCACAAATTTGGAACAAACTTCCAGAAAACTGTAAAACAGCTGAAACACTGACTTCTTTTAAATCTCAACTAAAAACCCACCTGTTTAGGATTGTATTTGAAATGTAATCAATTACAAATTTACTGATGGAACTTGACTTAATGCTGTGTTTTGATTATTGATTCTATGTTGCATTGTGTTTCTGTGTTTGTAATGATGTAAAGCACTTTGAAATGCCTTGCTGCTGAAATGTGCTATACAAATAAAATTTGATTGATTGATTTCATTCCCTCTATAGTGTGGTTGACAGCCTGAGGAGCAGATAGAGCCAAAGATTACTGCAGCCCAGATGTGCTAAAGAACGCTACATCAAGTCTTTTCTGCCCAAGGATGAGAAACAGATCAGTTCTACACTGTATTAATGTTGAGTGAAGCAGAAAAGATTGAGCTTTTCATATTAGGATATTTTAGCTGCAGATGGAACCTTTCCTAAAATGATCAAGAGTTCACTAAATGAATGCTATTAGGCAATAAAATATTACTTACATTTTCTGCTGTCACGTCACTGACTTGATGCAATCTGTTGGGTTTCCTTAGGAACTTTTCAAAATACTTTGAATAACTGAGCTTATCGTACTATTTAATAACTAGAATTAACTGTAATGTAAACATGATTTAAAAAAAAAAAATTCATTTGTATTTTTTCATGCGTTTCTAATATTGTATAAAAAGCTCAATAGGTTAAATAAAAAATCTGGAGAATAAGCCAATTTTGTGTCCACTTATTTACTAAAATAATCAGTTAGCCCAAGTTGCATTAGGCCAGTAACCCTCAACACCTGAACCCCCTTTACATGATTATTCAAAAATGAAAACTAGAAAAGGAAACAAGAAAAAATAGCTTATTACAAATATTCAACCATCTAAAAATGCTTTTATTCTGCCACTTGAACTGGGGTGCAGAACAAGATACAGCAAACATTCACAAAAGAAGCCATGATGGAGGGCATTTACATCATCACTGCTTCCACAACCAGTCATGCGCTCTAGTCATATTTCTTGCCTTGAAATAATTCAGCTTCTAACAATTGACAGGCAAGCCATTAATGTTGCATTTAACTAAAAACCTAATATAAAAACAGACAGTATAGGATGTGAAATGTTCATTCCTTTAAGAAAAGAAAAATCTCAAAATTAAAGCTATTTTTTTCTATTAATAGATTAGAAATACTCTCAGATACATATGCAAAAATGAAACAATTCCACTAACTACAAAGATAAATGAAGAGCTAAAATTCTGGTATGCACTGCTTTGTTGATACTTTTAAGTGACGTTAAGCACCAAAACGTAACAAGACCACAGCATTAAACAACACTTGCATTTTAGATGAGTTATTCATTTAGAAAAACTTTCAGTTGGCCCATCTGCGTCACAATAGCAACAACACAAAACTCTGGATAGAACTATACAGATGAATGAAGTCATTGACAGTCAGTACTCCTCTAAGCTGATGGTCCAAACGTGGATACAGTGATCCTCTGAGCTTCGGCTCATGTAGTCAGACAGGTGAGGTGAGAGCAGTAGAGCTACTGTCCTTCAATGTTTCTACACAACAAGCACAGCAGCTCGTTTACTTTGCCAAGCACCAGCATTCTGAAAATCTACAACTAAAAGAACACGGAGCTCAACGTTTGTGTTTGTAATACAGAGTTCGGTTCAGATACACTGCTTTGTAGGGAGAAAAAAAACAGCACACACGAAACAGGCGAACAACAGTTTTAGGACATTTTTCTAGGGTTTCCCTTAAGTGACAACAGAAAACCTTTAATTATCAAAATCTTTTTTGTCTTTTTTGCCTTCCCCTTCAAAGCTGTCTGTTCCATCACTGTTGTCATGACGGCGTTTCCGGCTGTTGCGAACATTGAAGCGAGGGTTCATCTGCGGCAAGGGATCCATACCCAGAACTTTGTGAATTTGACGGAACGCCAGAAGCCTCAGAGCAAACTGCAAAACAATGACAATGTGTTCAAACAAACATCGCTCCATCAGGGTTTGGAAAGAGAGACGAGTCAAAGTAAAACAGAATGGTGGGATTAATGTGTTTTAGGTCTGACCTGAGGCCTGTGCTAAAGTTTAAGGATGTTGGTTCACTTATTTACTTCTGAGTAAAGTGAAGTTGATTGTTTCTGTTTTCAAACTCTACTGCAGCTTTAGATTACTGAACTCCTCCAGCAGGTAAAATCAAAATGGAGGCTTCCAGGGAGGTGTAGTCTTACTGTTACATAAACATTTCAGAACTTCTCTAAATCAGTGGCTTCTAACAATCTAATTTACAGCAGAACTGATTCTTTCAAGTGAAAATTTATTAAAGAGGAACAGGGATTTGTGTTGGAATGTGGTAAAAATACCTAACTTTGCTTCAATCAGTCCATCTCGTATCAGTTGCAAAAAAGGGACAACCTGTCATTTGGAATTAGGCCTGTCATGATAGCAAATTTTGCTGAGCGATTAATTGTCTCAAAAAATTATTGCGATAAACGATAATATTGTCTGAAGACCTTTTTACACTGATTTAATGGAAATGACGTAATAATGCATGTGATTTCCTGCCAAAGATAGATGCACTTTATTTTCAAAAGAATATTTAACACTGGAGCTGATAAACAAAATAAACAAAACAACCAAAAACAAAATGGATTCTCAGTCTCCATTAACAAAAAATGTACTTGATAAAAACTAAACAACATAAAGCCAAAGTGGAAATAAATACTGCATTCAACCAAAAGAGTGCAGATTATGAAGTCTGTGTATTATGTTGCCCTTCAGTAATAATTAGATTTAAATAGAGAAAATGGGCACATCGACTACCTGATGCAATAATTCACGCTACATGATTTTTTGCTCCTATTTTTCCCCTTACGACAATCTTAGCACGTTGGTCTTTCTAAGGTTGTGTGGTGTGTTACGGTAGATCATCGTTGCCGTTCCGATCTAAATCAGGGTTTTTCCCCGACTGGGAGCTTAACGCAGCCTGTTGAATGCGACAGGCAGCCAATCAGAAAGCCGGATTCTCCTCCGTGTTTTCTGAGGGGAAATTACATCGGGGAATCCCAAACAGCTGACACGGCGCAACCCGAAGTCCAGCCGACGTGGAAACAACATTAATGTTTATTCAACATGCAAAGAATATAGAAATGACAAGAGGAGGAGTTGGAGCGAAATTGCTACCGCAGTTGATAAACCCGGTAACTTTTCAGCTGTTCTTCGTTAACGTGACGTAAATAGGTTATAATGATTTTCATTCAGTCAGAACTTTACGCTGACACTAGCCACATGCATTGCAGGTAGATTGTAGTAAAGCATTGATTAATGCCTGGTTTTAAAATTAGTTAACTGGACTTGCAGCCATTATTTTGTGCCCATTGTTGGACACCACACGGCAGGAACGAACCGATCGAACCGTTAAACCTAGGATTTCTGTCGGGTAATGTTTGGTCTGTCAGGTTTTGAAAATGGGCCGACAATCGGCTGACAACTCTTAAGATTGTGTCGTGTGCGCTGGGCTTTACACTGAGGAAATGAGAAAGGGAGGGTCAGTGGAGAGCACTGGAGTTGATCCTTTTTTCATTCGGTGTCATCAACAGAAAGAGAAAAAGGCCAGAAGAGACGATAATGCCGATAATTGAAATGACGTCGATAGTTTTAATTTATCGTACGATTAATCGATTTATCGTTTATCGCGACAGGCCTATTTGGAATGAATTAAATCATTTATAAATCCCTGGTATTTCAGATGTGCTGAAATTAGAGCAGCTCATTATGGCCAAAACTTTAATCGATTGTCATTATTTAGTATAAGTATTTACAATTGTATGATAAAAATGGATTTTCAAAGAGCCAAATGTCTGAAGCAAACTATCAGAATGAGTGTATACCTGAGCGCTGGAGGTTATGTCCTCTCTCTGCTGCTCTCCCATGGCAGTGAGGGTATCCACAGGCTTCTTCTCACATGGATCCAATAACCCTGGTCCACCTGCACAGGGAAACAAAACCAGTTGTGTTGACGCGTGGAATCCCACATTAATGAGCGCGGGGTCAATAAAACTCCAACTGGACAGGTCCTTTTTGTTAACATGCCCATCGTGCATAGTAGCAGCTAGGGATGTGCGATGTGGCATAAAATTCATATCGCAATAGGAATGTGCAATATACCCAGTATATGGTAGAAACAATAGAAATTGTTCCTACAACAGAGATCTTCAGTCTACCGGCTAAAAGCGGTAATTCTTGTTTACGTAACCACCCGGCACCAAAACAGAGCAAGCAGGAAGCAGCGTGACAGAGAGTAAAGCAAGAGCTCGTTGAAAAAGTAGGTGCAAAAACGTTAATTATCTGGACATGGTTCGAGTTTAACCTCCCATGATCCTAGCATGACGCTCAGGAGGAGCATGGCAGATGTCACTGTCAGACAGTGGGGAAGTGACGGGGAAAGGCGCACGCAAGGTCAGTGGGACCCCATCACGATGCACACAGAGTAAAGCTAGTTGAGTCCAATGCAGTTCTTGCAGTCTTAGCACGATGCTCAGGAGGAGCACAGCAAATACCACAATCAGACAACGAGGATGCACCGTGGGTTGGGGTGAAACCACAAAGAAAAAAAACTACTTGTAAAAGCACACAGTATGATCCTGTTGGACAGTGCACAGAGTAAAACAGTTGTGGGGTCTAAATGACCCCATCACTTAAAACCGTGGGAGGGTTGACCAGTCAGACCAGGAGCAGAGAAATGTAATCTGTGTGTGGAATGGAGGAAATCTAAATGGTGACTACCTGGTTAAATTAAAGTTAAATAAATAAATGAAAAATAAACACAACAACTTTAATGTAATGGATGCCTGCATCAAATCCTGCCTTGTCCGACCGTGACATCTGCCATTTTTCCTGAGCATTGCTACAAGGCTGCAGGAGGTGGGAGGCTTAAAAAATGGGGTCCACTGGACTCAGAGAGCTTTACCCCATGTGCGTCCCAGCAGAGGTCATGCTGACCCCGTATGGAAGTTTTCCCCTCAGTTTCCCGTTGTCTGACAGTGACACATGCTGCCGCGCTAAGACTGCGTTAGACCTGATCCAGGTCCAGATAATTGATGGTTTTGGACCTGCCTTTTTAGTGAATTCTTCCCCTTGCGCTCTTTGCCCAGCCCTCCAGCTGGCTCTGTTTTGACGTAGGAAAAGCATTACCGCGGTTAGTTGTTTACACTGCAGATCTCTAACATAGGCCAAATTTCTGTATTTCTACCGTATATCGTACATCACGCATTCCTAGTAGCAGTTGACTGGATAAGATAAAAATGAATCAAAACTGATCAGTAAAATTGTTCTCCAATATGCATGTTGTTTTAATTAACAAGAATTTTCTCTGAAATGTTCCTCCTCGCTTGACTCCCACATGAAAAACACTAAAGTCGTCACGTCACAAAACCACCATGGTTTTGTGAAGCAGAACTGCGGAAAACATTCAAAGACATCTCACCAGGAAGTAAAATTCCAGAAGAAATGCATTCAAAGACACGTCTCAGTGCATCACCGGGGCTGAGAGGGGCCGAGGCGCTGTTAATGGCCTTCTCAACCAGCAGCTCCATTGCCTGCGTGAAGACAACAATAAAAACATCTTATGGGATTGGAAAGAGAATGTGTGTTTGGTGGATAAATAAAAATAAAATAAAACATCCCACTTCCAGCACAGTCTGGGCTTTCTCCCTGTGGTGGACGCTCCTCCCACCACCACATCGTGTTAGTATTTTTCTTTATATTAGTTACAGTTTATATGTTTAAGTTTATTTCATTTAGACATATATTTTCTAATGGGTGCACACTTAAGTTAATGTCTGTCTGAATGGTTTATTTACACTTGTATTTTGTTTGAGGTGCTGCTGATGCAAACCAGCTGGAGGAGGAAACCTGGAGCATACCATTTGTTTTTTGAAAGACTGAAGGGGGAGACTTTGTTGTTTCAAGTTGTTTTTAATTAGTTAATTTTGTCACTTAAATATTCACTTATTATTGTTTCTGCTAAGTAAGAGTTAGTTTTGCTTTATTTGTTTCATAGAATGCTTTAGTTAATTTTGTATTTGTTTGTTCTTTTGTTATGTCGTGCCTCCCTCATGTGGTAGATTTAGATTACTCCACCCCTATTTAAGCCTTTTGTTCTTTGTTTGCAGGTCAGTTTTGTTTGTGTTCAGTTAGTGTTCAGTTGACCTCAGTTAAATTGGGCCCAAAATTGTTATTTATTCTTTGACTTATTTTTTGCATTCATTCTTCATGTTTTGCTTGTTATTTTTGGAATAATTAAATTGAACTTTTTCTACTTTTTGTCCTCGTTTGAGTCTGGTCCCTTACACTCCCCTTGACTTGGATTGTCTCTGGTCAATTTTTGAACGGGCCAATCAGCGAATAGAAGGAGAAGTTGTGAACAATGACTGATTTTCTACACCGTTTTAGAATTGTAGTCTGCCTGTAAAATTACAGGCCACTGCCATTGCTAAGATTAGCAATGGCAGTGGAGGAAGTGAATAAAGCTCTTCAGTCTGTGTTGGGTTACAATATATAATTAACTGCCACCTCGTTCAGATTTGCTCTTCTCTCTTCGCAGTGGGAGACGGTTGTTTACAGCACAGGCAACTTCCAGTAAGATTCATACCGTCGAACTGGCGCATTACATCTGTCACGGGCAAATATTAGCAATTGGGTAAAATTTAAAACTTCAACGCTGTTAATCCTCCAGGATGCATCGTTTTTCAATAACCGTAGAGCCAATAGAGTCTGGATGAAAGAAATCACATAGGACGAGGGGCTGTTTTTTTTAAGCCCCACTTTTGACTCAGAAGTCCTTTCCAATTACAGGTACATCTCCAATCAGCCCTTCTTATCCAGAAACAGTTGCAATCCACCTTCAAAATTATCTTAACCTTAGTAATGTTCAGTCCTATTTCCATCCCACTCACAGCACAGAGACTACCTGATGTCATTTGATGTTGACTCTCTCCATCCTGATTCTCCTGGACTTATGGGCTGCATTTCACAGTCAACTCAACCGGCTTCACTTCACCACTGGCTGCACTGACACTGTTCTCTGTTAGTTCCAGTCTTACCTACAGACCTCAGCGGGGAGTGGGATGCTTTTATATCAGCCAAATCAATAGAAATCTTTTAGAAACATGTGGCACACGTGTTTGAGGTATCCGAGTGAAGTAAAGCCGTACCGTTTTAAACAAATAAGCAACTGCTTAGACACTGTTTGACCAAAGGAACTAGTACTAAGATGTTGATTTTAGGCAAAATAAGGTAGAACTAAATAAATTTACACAAGAAAATGTCAAAAATTGCACAGAAACAAGATTAAAACTCAAAATAACCTATTGTCACTTTGACCAGCGGAGGCTCAGCATTTTAGGAAGGAAGCGTGACAACAAAATGCAGCCGAGAAGGATTTATTTGGAGCTGCAGGTCACATTTGAACCAACACCCATGTCATAGTGAGATAGAGAAGCTAGTTTTTATGAATTGAGCAATTTCACCACTTGTACCAAGTAAACAAAACAACAAACACACATTTACACAAACATATCACAAAATAATAAATGGTACTAACAAATATTTACATGGATGCAAATCATTAGAACTAAACTAAGATCAATCAAAAAAAAATTTAACTTAATATAACTCCTCATAGTATTAATCCTCCTAACTGAAAATGGTATGCGAAAGGAGCTTTTTAGCAGCACCTAGAACTTTTGCTGCTTCACCCTGCTGAAGAGACACACCTGAAAATAAGACTCAATCAATTAACCTCAAACTGAAAAACTGACATTCTGTACAGGGACATATTCTCCCTGTACAGGAAGGATGGTCAGTCCCTCAGCCTGAAAGAATGTTTAACTAAATGTCACACCATAACTGAAATAAAGAACTGAAACAAAAAGCATTTGTTCTGTAAATAAATTAAACACAATATCAATAATCATTTATTATGGTCTCCATCACACCTATTTAGACAGTTTATCAGCGAAAAAAGTTAATTTGGTGGTTAGTTACACTTTAAACTAGAAGAAAATGCAATAGTGATTTTAATATGACCAAGAGCAAATAAGACTGGAGAATATTTTCAATAATTATGTTATATTATTATCATGATAAATGTTAATTGGGGAAAAATGCAATATACAGGACAAAAACACAGGCAACATAAAGAGTGTCCATAAAGTGAAATCTGAATATTTAAGCCATTTTAAGCTATATTTATTAGCAAAACCTACGGGGGCCTTCAGATGCTGAGTTATGATAATGAAGAAAAGCAAAGATAAACTACAAACTAGACAAAAAAACAAAACAAACAGTTACTCATTAAGTTAACTTAATGAGTTAATCGCCAATCAGCATTATTGTGAACTTACCCATCCTGGGAAAGGTGACCATGTGGGGACTCGCTGACAGAGGTCTCTCAGGATCCGGATGATGATCACGCAGGACTGAAGACCATTGGCTCTAGCCTTTTGAGGCAATACAGTTAGGTTTATGGCGTGACAAAGATTGACAAGAGATAAATGGACCAAACAAGTGATTCAGTTACATTATAGAGGTCCAATCACTACTGTGCATAATGGAAGCTTTAATACAGTTTGATGTGTTTAAGCCAAACATTTGCATTTAGCTGCCATTCCCAGTAGTCTTGTACCTCACAGTTAGTAAAGGAGTTGTGAGTTTACAAGATGCACAAGAATTAGGACTTTTCTTGCCATCTTCTAAACCCTGACCCCATACTGATTGTAGTTTCTCACAAACAGGGACTGAGAAGTACAACAGTCCACCTGATAGAAGAGTATAGGGACTGAAAGAGGCAAAGAAATCAGAGTTCCTTTGCCCATGTTTTTTGCTCAGGTAGCAAAATCACAGGAAAGTACTCAGATGTTCCCTTTTCTCTCAATCCCTATTCTATAAAAAGTTAAGAATGAAAATACAAACGTTGGACATAAAGGCATTTGTGCAAGTTATTTTGCAGCCTTATGGAATTTCATGTAGTAGTCGAAAAATGCTGAAAATAATACAAGGATGCCAATTCAATGAGTTTATTTATATGAAGGATTCAGATAGGCTGAGATTTATAATATATACAAAGGACATAAATCAGATTATCAGAGTGGCATCCTTGAATATACATTTTTTTTCTTGGTTCAAATATGAACTGTCCTGTTTATTAAAAAAAAAAAAAAAAGGTTTTAAAACTCAATTTAAAAAATACATCTCATAAGGCTACAATGAGAAAGTAAAATGATGTTCCGAACCTGGAACCACTTAGCGTGGCGCAGAGCAGCCAGAGCGTCAAGGCATTTTTGCCTGTCCAAGACGTCCGCTGGGTCTTTCACCATACCCGAGGTTACATCTAAAAATGGATTTCAAGTGTCAAAACGATCATGAGGAATGGGTGTTTGACCAGGTCAGCGAGGCTGGCATAGAACAAACACATTGCCACACATACCAATGTTTCTTTCTAACAAAACTTTATACTTATTCTGCACTTAGTAATTAACAAAATAAATACAGTCTGACAAAAAATGACCCTGCTGAGGAAAAAAGCTGATGGCAGCTGGCTGTGTACTTAGACTAATTTTCAAATGGGTATGAATTTACGGATTCAACAGACTCACTTATGTGTTTAGTAAAAAACTTGAGAGTTTTGAATAAGAACTATTAAGGCCAAAACCATTTTATCAGGTAAAAATCTGAAACTTCAATAAAACTTTTTTTCTGTGGATAGTATTTATTCACAGTAAGGTTTGAATGTCTACCAATCAGTCATATGAACTAAAAAATTTAACAGCAAGAAAGTGCTAAGAAGAAATGACCTGATAAAAAGTGGCATGGGAATAGCAGGTGTGGCAAAGTTTTTGGGATGTGAGAAAACCTTGGTCAAAAATCCTTCCGAGACTGTTGGGCCATATGGGATTCACTACTGGGACACAATCCTCTGAGGGTGGGTGTGGTGTGTGTATGAAGGGTAATTCAATATTATGCAAAACTGTGTATAACTACAAATTTTAAAAAAGGAGGAAGCAATGGTTGCCAAAGAAGAACAAATGACGATTAGCCAAAAACAAAGGGGTTAGATATCACTGCATGCATACCTAACATCAGTAGGATGGAATAAGATCTGAGCGGTCATTAAAGCTTGTGCTCCGATGCAACCATAGATTCCTCTACAGAAACCTTCTTTCCTGAACTTTATACAATACTCCCCTAAGAATAATGAAAAACAATCAATTTTCCACTCCTTGGCTTGATCATTTTCTCTATTTGAATTGAATTATCAGTGTTAAGATCATTTATCCTCATCTTTTATTGCCAGTTGAAACTAAAATGGCAAAGAGTTGTCTTAGAGAGGAATCAATCTCAAATTTGAGTGTTTTTAATAAAAGAGGTCAACTCAGGGGAGCACTTCAGAACAGGGGACGTAAGCATGGTGAACCATTCACCAGCACACAAAAAGAAGATTTGTTTCCTGTGGGAAAATTACATCAATTTCCTCTGCTCTTACACAATTCCGGTTTCACTGAAGCATTTAAACAAATTCAGCTTGTCTACTTATTTGTCAAGAAATGATTCTCTTAAACTGATCTCAAACAAAATATAGGGAAAAGATGTAATCATGTCTTCCATTGAGTATAGCCAACAATACACATGGAAACAATCCCCTGAAACACAGGAAACAAAATAGAATCTCACCTTGGAATAACTAGACTCAAAACAAGGCAAACACTGATCATGCTTTGTTCCAAGGATAAAAGAAAGCATTTGAGAGGTAGGAATCACAGAGCAGAAGATGGAAGAGCAACACTGCTGGCACTTTCCTCTATTTCATTTGAAAAACAATCTAATGTGACCCATAAAACCACAATGGGATTACAGGTAAACTAACCAAGTTATGGATCTCTCAGAGGCTCTTAGCTTCAGACCAGTAATAGAGGTCATGCATATCATTGAAAAAACATATCTGTTTAAAGAACAAAGAGGGAAAACAAGCAATTCTGCAAACCCCAGAGAAGAAAGAGCTCTCACAATCCAAATGAAAAAAAAATCTATAGAAAGATGGAAATTGATCCAACATGTGAATCTTTGAGTAGTGCCAGCAGAACAATGCTCTTTGGGAATATCAACCAACATACTGAAACTGTTTGCATAGAGAGAACAGAAAGACAAGAAAAAAGTGCAATGGGAAGGCTGTGATGCGTTTCCCAACCTCCTTCCCGGCCTGGCTCCTCTCTGATGACCGGTGAAGTTAAAGTGATTGTCACTTGCATCTTCGGCTCAATGCAAGATGTTAGGATGATAGCCGCTTCCTCCATCGATCCCTTGACCTCATATTTGTCTGGTGATACTAGCTGCAGGGACAAAGAGAAAAGTGTAGATATAAACAGGTACCGACAACCTTGCAGCCACAGCTCCGATCGGCCGCCTCGACAATGGAGGCACGGAACACGGTCCACTCAGACTCCATGTCCCCCACCTCCCCCGGGACGTGTTCGAAGTTTTGCCGGAGATGGGAGTTAAAGCTCCGTCTCACAGGGGATTCCGCCAGACGTTCCCAGCAGACCCTCACAACACGTTTGGGCCTGCCAGGTCTGACCGGCTTTCGCCCCCACCACCGGAGCCAACTCACCACCAGGTAGTGGTCAGTGGACAGCTCCGCACCTCTCTTCACCCGAGTGTCCAAGACATACGGCCGCAGATCCGATGAAACGATGACAAAGTCGATCATCGAACTGCGGCCTAGGGTGTCCTGGTGCCAAGTGCACATATGGACACCCTTATGCTTGAACATGGTGTCCGTTATGGACAGTCCATGGCGAGCACAGAAGTCCAGCAACAGAACACCGCTCGAGTTCAGGTCGGGCAGGCCGTTCCTCCCAACCACGCCCCTCCAGGTCTCACTGTCGTTGCCCACGTGAGCGTTGAAGTCCCCCAGCAGAACAAGGGAGTCCCCAGGAGGAGCACTCTCCAGTACCCCCTCTAAGGACTCCAAAAAGGGTGGGTAATCTGAACTGTCGTTCGGCCCGTAAGCACAAACGACAGTCAGAACCCGTCCCCCCACCCATAGGCGGATTGGCGCAGCGTCTGCTGTCAAGCGGGCGCTGTACCGGTCCGTCGTGGTGAAGAGAGAGCTGAGCCAAAAAGCGAAGCTCTCGATTTACCGGTCGATCTACGTTCCCACCCTCATCTATGGTCATGAGCTTTGGGTCATGACCGAAAGAACGAGATCGCGGATACAAGCGGCCGAAATGGGTTTTCTCCGTAGGGTGGCTGGGCTCTCCCTTAGAGATAGGGTGAGAAGCTCAGTCATCCGGGAGGGACTCAGAGTAGAGCCGCTGCTCCTTCACATCGAGAGGAGCCAGTTGAGGTGGCTTGGGCATCTGGTCAGGATGCCTCCTGGACGCCTCCCTGGTGAGGTGTTCCGGGCACGTCCCACCGGGAGGAGGCCCCGGGGAAGACCCAGGACACGCTGGAGAGACTATGTCTCTCGGCTGGCCTGGGAACGCCTCGGGATTCCCCCGGAAGAGCTGGAAGAAGTGGCCGGGGAGAGGGAAGTCTGGGCCTCCCTTCTGAAGCTGCTACCCCCGCGACCCGACCTCGGATAAGCGGAAGAAGATGGATGGATAAACAGACACTAAATGGACAAAAAAAATCAATTTTACCTTCCAGCCAGCTGGTTTTGCGCCATATTATAGCATATCATATTCATATTTAGTTTCACTGTGTTTGTGGTAACCAGTGGTTATGACTGTATGTGGTGCTGGGGTTCTATTCTCAGCTTGATCGGTGGGACAGGTAACTGTCCATCTAACTTTGGGTCTGTGAACACACAACAACTAAGCAGCCAGTTTGTGATCATAGGAGCCAGGGTTTACATCTACTTCAGGCAATGTTTGCAAAGACCCTGAAGTTCAAATGGTGCAAATAGTATTAATTAAAACCATTAATACCCCCGTTTTGATTGACACTGCATTCGACCAATAATGTTATGAAATGGCTTTTTCCAAGCCAATAATACCCAGAGAGCGACTTGAGCTCATTTTGACATGTCTGTATTCTTTCAGGAATATTTCTGACTGGTCAACTTGGAGACTAAATCTAAAGCCACTGATGTGTAGCCAACACGTGTCCTGTCTTAAGAATACAAAGCATTTTGGGGTTTGTTTTGACATGAATCCACCAGCTGCATGCATAAACACGCGTAATGTGTGCACCTTTGCTGCGTCAAAGTCAGGCTCTGCGCCATCATGCGCAGAGCCTGACTGTGTTTATAGGACTTTTTCTCACCAACAGAGAGCCACGGAGAGACATGTTGTCAGAACGTGTCAAAACCGGATGAATTTCTTCACCGTTCCGTACCGTTGAGTGCTGGAAGTGGGGGGAGTTGTGGGGGTGCGAGGGCAGACAGTGTATTGCAAGAAGGGGGAGGAGGTCTGACTGTACGCTGACCTTCCCTGCCCCCCCAGATATGCTATATTATTTATATAATTATAATTTCCACTATCAGTAATGTTGTGTCTACCAGAGGATTCCTCTGGTCATTATCATTCATTAGAGCCTCGTTGATGACTGTATGTTGAAGCACTGAGGAGTTACAGTCACTTGAAGTTTGTATATCAGATGTTGTCCAAGTGTGACATCTGGAGACTCCAAATGGAGACTCCAAATGGCACACTTGGACAACACCTGTACATCCTCAAAAATAAACATGTCAAAAATGACATTTCTTTTTTGTGCTACTTTCATCAGTCTTGAAATCCATGAGCAGAATACTTTATTCTACAGATTTATTGTATTTTCCAGTCCATACATTCAACACTCAATGTGCATTTACAAGAAATAAAAATGAAAAATCTGGGTGAAGCAAAATTTTTAGATTTCTTTTATATTGCAATAGCTACAAACTACTTACAGTTAAAGTATTTTTGACTGCAAAAATAGAAAATTTAGCTTGTAATCTTCATATAGAGACCAAGCTTTTGCATGTACTCCAAATTGTTCAAGAACAGCAGCTGATTTAATTTGGGTATACCTTTCCAGGTGTTTTTGGTGATTTAGGGGTTGAAGGTAAAGGGGTTAAAAACTGCAAATCAAGACGCTCTAACCCTTACTAGAATATTGTGGCAAACACTGCTGTTTTTTTTTCTTTTTTACTGTACATTCTTCTCTAAGTAGCAGTCTACCAATTGTAACCCATTCTGTCAATTATGAGCATGCAGAAAAGTATGTATTCATGATTATTCAATAAAATAAAACTTAGCCATTTCCCAAATCTACCTAGGAAATGCTTGAAATAATGGGCTAACATTTTAAATTATGAAACGCTTATCTAAATAAATAATGGGTTACCATCTTATAATGCATTTTCACATTTCTGTTACCGGTGAAGCATGACTATCCACAAAATGAAAACCTTTGCTCCCTTAATGAGAATTTTTGCATATAAATTATTGTTCTCAACTGACAAAATATAATGAACAGCTTTTGAGTTGATTTTTTTTCCATCGTTACTTTGTTTTGAATTCACAAGCAAGAAATGTTAAAAATATATACATCATATTTAATTTTTACCAACCTGCATCTAGCACGAGTTGATGCCTTATAAGTGGAAGATGTATTTATACATAATGGCTAAGTCTGCCTACAGGAGGAGGATAGAGGGCTATCTTGACAGCAATAACAGCAGGCAGTTGTGGCAGGGAATCCAGCATCTCACCAACTACAGGACCAACTTCGCAGCTGCGGAAGGCGACGCCACGCTGGCAGAGGAGCTGAACCTCTTCTTTGCCCGCTTTGAGGTGAAGCCAACAGAGGCAGCCACACTACACCAAGCGACCCACAACACCACACTCCTCGTTGCAGAGGAGCACGAGGTGAGGCGCACACTGCGGGCTGTCAACCCAAGGAAGGCTGCTGGACCTGATGGCGTCCCTGGACGTGTCCTGAAAGACTGCGCCGATCAGCTGGCTGGAGTCTTCACCAAGATTTTCAACCAGTCCCTAGCCCTGTCTACAGTCCCATCCTGCCTGAAATCTTCCAACATAGTCCCCATACCCAAGAAACCTCACATCTCTTGCCTCAACGACTATCGGCCAGTGGCACTAACCCCTGTGGTGACGAAGTGTTTTGAAAAACTGGTCCGGGGTCACATCACAGCACTTCTCCCTCCTGGCTTTGACCCCCACCAGTTCGCCTACAGAGCCAACAGATCCACAGAGGACGCTGTGATCACAGCCCTCCATGCTGGTCTGTCACATCTGGAGCAGCAGGGGAGCTATGTGTGGATGCTCTTTGTAGACTACAGCTCTGCTTTTAATACCATCCTCCCTCACAGACTGGTGGACAAATTGGGGGACCTGGGCCTCCCTCACTCCACCTGCATGTGGATTCTGAGCTTCCTGACCAACCGACAGCAGAGAGTTAGGGTGGGAAAACATACATCCACTGCCCTCAGCCCACTGCCCAGAGCCTACTGGCTCTCCACAGGGCAGTGTGCTGAGCCCCTGCTCAGGATGGGTGTCAACGACTCAGTGATCTCCTGGGTGACTGACTACTTGACAGGCAGGCCACAGTTTGTCCGTCTGGGCAGTGTCCTGTCTGATGTGGTGGTCAGTGACGTAGGAGCTCCACAGGGAACTGTGCTTTCTCCCTTCCTCTTCACCCTGTACACCACTGATTTCCAGTACAACTCTGAGTCATGTCACCTACAGAAGTTTTCTGACGACTCAGCGGTTGTCGGGTGTATAGGAGATGAAGGGTAGGGGAAGTACAGGACACTGGTGGACAGCTTTGTGGAGTGGTCTGACCAGAATCACCTGAGGCTCAACATTAGTAAGACCAGAGAGATGGTGATTGACTTCAGAAAGAAGAAGATACCTTCACGGCCACTAAAGATCAAAGGGGAAGTGGTGGAGGAGGTGGAGGATTACAAATACCTGGGAGTTGTAATCGGCAACAGACTGGACTGGGCATCTAACACTGACGCTGTGTGCAGGAAGGGGATGAGCAGACTCTATTTTTTAAGGAAGCTGAGATCCTTCAAAGTGTGCAGCAAGATGTTGGAGACCTTTTATCACAGTGTTGTTGCCGGTGCCATCTTTTTTGCTGCTGTGTGTTGGGGAAGCAGCATCAGAGCCAGCGACTCTAATAGACTAGACAAAATCATCAGGAAAGCTGGTTCTGTACTGGGACTAAGGCTGGAGTCCCTGGAAACTGTGGTGGAGAGGAGGACACTGAAGAAAGTTCTATCTATTATGGACAATAAACAGCACCCTCTCCACCACATAGTGGACAGACAGCGGAGCTCCTTCTCACATAGGCTGCTCCAGCTCCGCTGTGGTAGGGACAGATACAGGAAATCCTTCCTGCCACATGCCATCTCACTGTACAATAAAAGCTAAATCATTGTTCTGCACTAATCAGTCCGATTTTGCACAACTGCACTGTGGCACACTTGCTGTACATATATTTACATATACATATCTGCATTTTTTTTTAATCTTTGCAAGGACTGCTCTTAAGTTGCTTTTATATTAACAGCATTCATATTTTTACAATTTATAGCATTTTATATTTTATTTTTATTTTATCTACATCTACTACTCAGTGGTAGTTGTTATTGTGTCTTGTCTCTATGCTGTAACTGTGAAGTAATTTCCCTGCTGGGATGAATAAAGTACTTCTATTCTATTCTATTGTCTGTACACATACGACTGCACCTCTGCCCACCACAGCAACACCATCATCAAGTTTGCTGATGACACCACAGTGGTGGGGCTCATCTCAGGAGGCGACGAGTCCGCCTACAGGGGTGAGGTGGAGCGGCTGTTAGTGTGGTGCAGGGAGAACAATCTGCTCCTCAACAACTCAAAGACAAAAGAACTCATAATAGATTACAGGAGGAAAAAAACGGACATTACACCACTAACCATTGGGGGAAAATGTGTGGAGAGGGTAGCTGATTTCCGTTTCCTGGGGGTCCACATTGAGCAGGGCCTCACATGGAACATGAACACCTTCGAGCTGATAAAAAAAGCTCAGCAAAGACTGTACTTCCTGAGGGTTCTCAGGAGGAACAACATCAAGGAGAAGCTGCTGGTGTCCTTCTACAAGTGCTCCATAGAGAGCATACTGACTTACTGTATCTGTGTATGGTATAACAGCAGCACTACGACTCAAAGGAAAGCTCTCCAAAGGGTTGTGAATACAACCCAAAAAATCATTGGCTGCCCTCTCCCCTCACTGGAGGACCTGCACAGCGACCACTGTCTAAGAAAAGCACAACACATCACAAAAGACACTTCTCACCCCGGACATTCTCTGTTCACACTGCTGAAGATACAGAGCAGTCAGAACAAGAACCAACCGTCTCAGAGACAGTTTTTACCCGATAGCAATAACAAAACTAAATGCAATCAAATACAACCATTAATCATCATGAATGATGTATGTGAGAATGTGGCTATTCTTATTTATTAGTTTGTTGTTTTTTTTTTTGTTTGTTTTTTACGAGTTATTTGTTATTTCTTACATTGTGTGTGAATTGTGAGAGTTATTTTTTTGTTTTTAAGCATATGCACTGACTGATGGCCCTTTTTAAATTTCATTGTTCTTGTGACAATGACAATAAAGATTTATCTTATCTTATCTTAATAACACTTAATATACTGTATATCAGGGTTTGCCCCAGTGTATTATAAGTCTGGTGGCCCACAAGGCTTTATTTATTCGTTTGTATCCCTTTCCTGATGTGTATTACCTTTAATTTGAGCTATGGTTAACTTCTGGTTTATGGTTTGATGCTTTTAGTTTGAAGGGACAACTTTCGGTTTAAATGTTAATGAAAGGAGATGATTAAAGCAACCCTTCATAGACGCATAGGGTATGTTAATGACACATATTATAAAATCTAAAGTTGTGCATCTATTTCATCAAGCTAAAGTTGTTTGAACATTTTACTGTCATTTTAAGTTGTATGTGTTTTGAAATTGCAAACTGTTGTAGAAGTAAAGATTTTTTGGCTTAGCCTGTGTTTTTTTCTGTTCGCATTGATAGCTCTTACAGTGAAAGTAATGCTTTATTCCCATTAAACCCGAATGTTCATCATTAGAGTCTCATCCTTCATTTAGGATGTATAAAGAAATAAACCGTTTACTGCCAATAATCTAAAATCCAGCTCCTCTGAGTGCTCCTTCTGTTATGCGACGCCTCTGATGCACTACTTTCTCATGATGATATCTAATAAGAAGGACAGATATATGATGAGACCTTGGAATAATGACGGGATGTTTCTCCTCTTTTGTTAGGTTGCCAAGCGTCCTATCCTGAGAAGTCTGTCTTCATCAATCACAGGGTTCAACTTTTGGAGACAACTTTTTTTTTCCAAGTAGTTGATTTGTTTTTATGCACCTAAGCTCCTCTTTGAATGTTTCCCTTTGTACTGTGTGAATGATAAACTTGGCTGCTTTAGATACTTCGTCTGCAGTGTTACTGTCACTCAAACACTTCCAGACTTTACTTTCTGTGTCCTTTTTCTTGAATGATGTTGCCACATGTTTTAGTGATGCAATAGTGCAACACAATCTCATCCAATGAGAGAATCTTTCAAAATGATATGGTTCCAGCTGAGTTACTGATGTTTTAGTAAAGGTTTTCACATTAGGCCTGATCTCTACATATATCTCAAGGTCAATCAGAGAAAAATTATCACAGTGTGATGTCTCAATGTCATGTAGTGTCAAAAAGGAAGGATCACTAAACCAGTTTGTGGAAGCTAATGTGGATGCTGGGATTGGCATAGTGGCTGTATCTGGTGGATTGTCACTAGTGCAGTGGTCCCCAAACCCTGGTCTGCGGACCGGTACCGGTCCGTGGAAAAATTGGTACCAGGCTGCGCGAGAAATAATTAAATATTTCCGTTTTATGTTTTATTTGAGTCTGGAGGATCTTTTATTTTGAAAATCCTTTAACCGGATTCTATCAGTTACGTCTTGCACGCCAACACTGAGCCCACAAGCAGCAAAATGAGTAAGACACTTCGGGTGTCATTGTCTCTCGTCACTCCCAGATGGGACCGTCTCGTTGAAGAGAAACAAGCTCAGGGCTCCCATTAGTTATCGTGAGTTAAAATTTTCACAAAAGTAAAATGTTCGTTTTTGTGGCGCATCTGTATCTTATTTTGAAGGGACATGTAAACGTTACCATAGCGACCAGAGTCAGAGAGTGTTGGGGTAGTGGTCGAGACGAGAGGAAAAGAGCTTGTGAGTTTTAGGTCTGGTTCACGCTACACAATTTAAGGATTGTCGGCCAATTTTCCAAACTTCTGTGACTACAGAGCCGATAAAAGTCCAACAGGTTCGGTTGGTTCGTGAGTCCAGCCATACGGCAGGAGCAACACACCACACACGAACCGATTCCACTCACAAACATCCCGATTCCAGAAGAAAATCCCATAAAACCCCAAAATACCATACGTGAATTTAGAATAGTCAAACAAGGATGATGATGTAGAAGCAGTAGAGATAGTTTATGGACTCATTTTAAGCGATAAAAGGTGCAACAAAAAGAAAAGGCGTTTGATAAAAGACGGAGGGAGCAGCCGCTCTATTTGCTGCAGTATGATTTGCGAGCCGTGTCCAAATATGAGTGTCCTCCATCTTTTACACACTCAATTTCCAGGCAGAATGTCACCCAGCTCTCTTAAGTTTATGTTGTCTCTGTTGTTGAGTTTGGGAAAATGTTCAATCTTTAACAGTGCGTTTGCTACTACTTTAGGAGAACCGTAAGATTCCTCCAGTCGTTGTCTTACAACGTCCAGTGCTGCAGTTGGACTAAAGTGGTTGGCTGAGCGGATTCTTTTTGCCTGCTGTCCAGACTCAGCTCTAAGCCACTTGACCATTAAATCTAGCTCTTCTTGGGCTGTAACGTGCAAATCTTTAATAGCATTTTGAAATGATGTTTTCTACGACCAGTAGTTCTCTGGGTGGTCATCAAACTGCAAAAGTCCTGAACTTAACATTTCTCTCTGTGTAAGGTACTTAGTAAACCCTGTGTCTCTGTTGATGTTTGAGGAGTGTCGAACGGATATAGTTTAGGGGGGTTTGGTCTTTATGTGTTGTGCTATGTGCGAAACTTTAGGCTTAGGCATTTCTGCAATGTGTGAGCTGCTATTGTCTATTTCTTCTCTCATGGTTTTTATGCACTGTTCAAGTCCAGCCTTGTGACAGGTGAATGGATCTGCTGCCAATGAGAGACCTTCAAAGTTAATGTCGGAGTGTTTTAGAACATACTCTGCCGTACGCTGTTTTGGGCTGGCAGGTGGTCCCACTGATGGATAGTCCTGTTAAAGTTTTGAGAGATCCTCCTCCTTTTCATAAACTGCAACTTCTGCTTGTGCAGCTGCAACAGTCTTCTGATAACTCAAAATATGCAAATTATCCACAAGTTCACTTTTCTGCTTCATTATGGCTACTTCTTTTTCTGATTACGCCAGCTGTGCACGTGCAGCCTCTGCTTTTGCTTGTGCCTTTAATGCTGCGGAACTTGTGGACGAAAGTTTGGATGTAAGTGTGTATAGACTTAGAACTTGTGTCTGTATTGCTTGCATTATCCTTGCTCTCCATGTCATCTGCTTTACCTGACCACAAGCTCATGACTGATGTGCTGAATATCCCCCTGTGGTTGTGGCCCACTTCAATTATGTTTTTTTTATTATGCTGTCCTCGCCGTGAGTCTTTGATTTTTCAACAGCTAGACAGCAACGCTCCAATAATCAAGCTTCTTTCTTTTTACTTGTTTATTGAAGAGTGGCCTCTGACCACTGCCTTCACTTTGGCCATCGTAAACTGTAATCTACAAGGCTTAGTATTAGCTAATGAACATTGCAAATTAGCCATTCTTATTGCAAGCTTAAAAAGAAAAACATTTCAGATGGTTAATGAACATTATGTATCATAAATATGACAGTAGGTTTAAGGGAGCGGCTCTTTGCCTTGATGCTGAAAAGGCATTTGACCAATTGGAGTGGCCCTACATCCTGACTGTACTTGAGGAGTGTGGGTTTGGTGATAAATTTGTGTCTTGGATTAAAACAATGTATGCTCACCCATCTGCCTCTGTCCTTACAAACCAGGACAAGTCAGAGCCCTTTCTACTACACAGGGGGACCCGTCAGGGTTGCCCCCTTAGCCCCTTGCTTTTCGCGGTCACTATGGAACCCCTCGCCATTAGTATTACAAAAAAAACCTTAATCAAACCGATTCAATTGGGAAACATTGACCATCACATTTCATTGTATGCTGATGAAGTTGTGGTCTTCGTGTCACATCCTGAGCAGTCAGTGCCAGTTCTCCTAGACCTTATTCAGTCATTCGGTGAGATTTCAGGTCATACTATTAACTGGCAGAAGAGTGAATTTATGTCACTAGGTGTTCCGACTTCTTAGATAACCTATTATTTAAAATAACGGACAAACTGAAATATCTTGGGGTTATTCTGCCAAAGGACCCTAAACAAATTTTCAAATTGAATTTTTTGAAAAAAGTGGAGAATCTTCGGAAAGACACTGATAAATGGAGAACATTTCCTCTGTCGATGATGGGCCATATAAATGCTATTAAAATGGTGTCCTTGCCTAAATTTTTATATCTTTTTCAGGGTCTGCCTATTTTTTTAACAAAGGCTTTTTTAAAATCATTAGACTCAATAATCCTGCCTTTTGTTTGGGGCTTTAAAGCCCATAGAATATCAAAAACTCACTTACATAAACCAACAGAGATGGGAGGATTGGGATTACCTTGTTTTCAGCATTATTATTGGGCAGCTTATGCAAGAGCCCTGGTATACTGGCAGGAAGGTGATGCTCAAGAATTGTCTGCAAATTCCCCCCCATGGGTGGCTATTGAAAGAAGTGGTGTTACTGACAGCTCTCTTCCAGCTCTTCTCTTCGCAGCACCGATATCTCCCGCAATTAGTGGGGTAAATAATTTGATCGTTTTAAATTCTTTGAAAATATGGAAACAAATTAAGTTGCACTGTAAGTTACCGGAAACCTCAGTTCATGCCCTAGTTTACTGTAACCATGCTTTTCCCCCATCACTATAGGATACGTCCTTTAAAAATTGGAGATTGAAAGGCCTTAATACTCTGAAAAACTTGTACATTAACAAAAAGTTTGCTTCGTTTGCTGAAGAGCTATTTTTCTCTTCCGGATACGGATTTCTTCAGATATTTGCAAGTTAGAAACTATGTTCGAACTAATATTCCGAATTTCATATCTCTCCTGGAAGAAAATAAATTACGCAAAATTCTGCTGGGCTCTCCAGGATCGAAAAAGTTAATCACGAGTTTTGTTGATGTCTTTGCAGAGCGAATTAACTTTACCACAGACTCCTTGAGGGCTGCATGGGAGGAGGAGCTGGGTTTGCGGATCGGGAGTGAGGTCTGGGAGGAGGATCTTGGGAGGATTCAGACGTGCTCTATCAATGCAAGACACCAGTTAATTCAGTTCAAGGTGTTTCATAGACTTCACTATTCTAAAATTAAACTGCACAGAATATTTCCTTCGACATCTTCAAAATGTGATAAATGTAAGTCTGTGGATGGCTCCTTATCGAATATGTGTATATGTATATATATATGCTTCATACTCTCATATATGATTTATGTATGTTATATTCTGAAAAATTAATAAATATATATATATATATAAAAAAAAAGAAAAACATTTCCATAAATGACTTAAACGTACAAATTATTCACACCACCATTACACAAAACAAAGAGACAGTTATTTTCACAATTAAACAATACTTACAAACAAATCTTGTCTGAAACACAACGTATCAAGGTAATAAACTTAATTTTATGAACTCTTTGGTGTTACGTTCCACCATCTTGGATCTCTATTTTCTTTTTTAGCGTCAAACAATGTAACAAAATATCCGCCAGGGGGAGTTCTAGTGTGATTTTCAAAACCTTGCTGGTCCAGCTTAATTTACAAAAGGCAGCACAGAGAGCATTCACAGTAAAACATGACACTTCCTGTTCTCAGTGAGCATGGCTTAAGTGATGTCATCATTTGACCATGGGTTATTGTAGGGCACCCGTTGATGATCAATCAATTAGGTTGGTTACTCAGTGAGTTTTTGTGTAGGAGATATAACAGTCTAACAACAGCAGCTTCAGCAACACTACCTGATCACCACCTCACGCTGTTCCTGCACCTGTCCACTAGTGCTCCCTGATGATGCACAAAAAAATCTGGTGTAGGTTGTGGTAAGAAGATATAGGTGATGGAATGACCTAGGTGATGGAATGACCTACTTAGGTGATGGAATGACCTACTCAACTGTGTAATTTGACACAGTTGAGTCAAATTACAATTCATTGGGCTCTTTCGAGGTAAACAAAGGTCATACATATTCAGTTTGGATTGGTAGACTTTACAAAATGCCTTTCAGTCATTTCTAGTCTTTGAATCTTGGATCATTGAGCCCAAGTTTTGAAAACGTATATTTTCCCATGGCCAAGCGCAAAATGACTAACTAGTCTCAACACGTTAGGCGGTTCCAACACTACGCATGCGCACAGCAGCTTGGAGTCTATCAGTGACAGCTCAGGTCCTGCCAGTACAGTAGTTAAAATTTTTTATACAGATTTTAGTAAAACAAACTTAAAAAAATAAGTGAGCATCAATGGAAAATTAAAAATATTTTGAAGGGATGATTAAAAATTTACTACCTTTTACTACCTTTAGTTACCGGCCTGCATTCTTACTACCTTTAACTGGCCTTAATTTGAGCTCATTTAATTTATTACCTTTTACTACCTTTCGCTACCGCGCGGAAACCCTGATTATGTAAGTTGACCTTGAGTATCGAGAATGGCACCTACAAATAAAATTTATTGTTTCTGTAAGATTCAGCATACTCATTTGGAAGACATGTAAACAGTATGTAAGCAGTACCGTTAGCTGTTTGGGGAGGTGCTCCACAATGCAGGCCAGCAGGCTTTCTGTGGGCTTGTCAGAGCAGAGCAGCACTAGGTTGACATTCTTGTCTCCACGGAGCAGCAGGCCTTTAGCTAGGACACCAACCCTCATCACACCCTTTAGCACTCTGGAGAGTTGGGGAAAAAAACATGTTCAATGGAAATGTGCACAAAAAGACAAACAAGTAGCTCTTAAATGTTACACTAGCATTTGTTAAGAGTAACACTGAAAGTGCGGAGTAAAAACTCATCTCCAACTTTAGACAATGACAGAGTCAAACCAGAGAACTGGTCTTAACAGGCTGACAAAGAGCACTTGTGTCTAAGACAAATGCCGAACCTGTCTTTGGCCGGTTCCTTCTTCTCTTTATCGTCCTCTTTGTCGTGTTCCTGATCTGTGATTATGTCAGAGACAAGTTTGAGGGCTCGCTCTGTAATTGACACAATTTTCTGAATGGACTGGAGCTCATCTTCAGATGGGTAAATGGCTGCATGCTTGGTCATGATGTAGCGGTCATCAGAAGAATCTGGACGACGGGGCGGCTGAAAGGGATGCAGATTTTAAAGTAGACTCAGTTATTTAAATTGCAAAAAAAATAGCTAGACAAAATAAATGTTTATTCTCATCCATTTAAGTGCAATAAAGTAGGGCTGAAACAATTAATTGCTTTTGGATTTTCCTGGAGTGAGTGAGTACACCCTTGAATCAGCCATTTTGGAGAAACATATTTCTCCAACATTCAGCAAAAGACATTCATACTCTGCGAAAATATTCCTTCACTGAATTGCACACAAGTGTAGGCTTTGACTATGCCAGAACGACATAATTTAGCCCCTTTTGAAATGCAGGGCCCAGCCTGGCTTCAAACTAAGAACAGGCTTAGCACCTCCAGCCCAGTCACGCTGCGATCCCTAGAGCCCCGACAGCTGTGATTCCAATCAGGCTGGCCACACGGGGCTGGTTTTTGGAGTCAGCTATTGATTGGTGCATTGCCTGGAGATGAGGGGGGTTTTCCATATAATGCGTCGCTTTTTGCAATCTTTCAGCCAGAGAGCTTCTATTTAAGACAGGGGTGCACAAAGTCGGTCCTCGAGGGCCGGCGGCATCCTGCACATTTTAGTTTTCTCCCTGGTGGTAGTAACAATCTTTTCAGCATGCCAGTGTTTTTCTTGGGCCTTCTAACGTGCCATCATTTGATCCAGGTGCGTTAAACCAGGGAGAGAACTAAAACGTGCACGACTTGGGGTACCCCTGATTTAAGAGGTTCATTTAGCAAATAGATTAAATTTGAAAGATGCTTTATTTTAATAAATTCACTTATGTGATTTCACTTTGCTCCAGTGGTTCAACTGGACAGTAAAACAAATGCTGCATTGTGGTTGCGTGTAAAATACAAAGCAGAATAATTTATGGAGACCCACCATGGGACCCTGTGGCTGCAGACCTGGCAGACCTGGTCGGACTCCTAGAAGGCCAGGAGGGCCCAGGGGCCCCTGTATGTACCCCCCATCAGGCATTCGACGCCGATCATCCCAGTGATGCTGCTCCTCCTCCATACGTCTCCAGTACATGTCCTCTTCATATCGCCTGTAAATGACGATATGTTGTTTGTATTCCTTTGACTGCATTCACATTCATTCAGACAAACACCATTAGGCTTTATAAAAGAGCATCCCTGATCTCCCACAAAAATTCTTTATCTGCCCAACTTAGACCTCAAGTGTCCTGGTGTAACCCAGGATATGAAGCTAAATGGAAGGACATTTAGCCTTCCTGATTGGACTTCCCTATACAGTCTGTTCTGGGCTGCCACAGGCATGCCAATTACAAACTCTGTGTTTATGTTTCTCTTTGGAAAAAGTGGACAAAGGTCATTAAAAAGTTTAATCTCCACAAACAGAAGTATTGAGTTGGCCTGCGTACCACCCGTGTTTCCTTCCAGCATCGATAGACCACAAATATAGAAGATGGACAAAACAGGGAATCACAGCATTCTGTCATATAATTAAGAATGGGAGTTATTAAAGTTTGAGGACGTGAGCCAGATTTATGACACGTCTACAGAAGGAGAGAGACTTAGGCTATAAAACAATCCCATTTTTTCCCAAAAACCACGTAACACTTAATTTTTGTGATTCTATGGTACTCTGATTGACATGCACCTAAACAGCCTGTTGCTTGTCCTAGCAAGCAACAGACTATATGTATACACACACACAAAAAATTCAATTTTGCAAGGTAACATAATATCATTTATACCTAAAGCAAAACATTAACAGCCAATCCAGGCAATCGGCAGTGATCAGCAAAGATCGGCCTCATGGATGATTGGTATCGGAATAGGCAGCAAAAAGTCTGATCGGAGCATCCCTGCTATATATAGGGTTCCCACTGGTATTTAGAAAAAAAATTCCATGACTTCTCCATGACCTTCAGTATAAATTTCCATGACCCAGGTACAACAGGTTAATAAAGAAAAGTGTCCAATTGAAAGACCAAACTCCACCAAGTTAAACTATAGTGATCATGTAAAAGTGCAGGCATATAGGGAGAAAATACAAATGGCAAAAATCTGAAAATAAAGCCCACACAAATAAGTATGAATTGAAAAGTGTAAATTAATTGAGGAATCATATAATGATAATGTCATCAACGAAAACATATTAGCAGTAATGCAAACACAAGATTGTACATGTATATAGAATTAACTGCTTCTACAAAAGTTCAGAACAGAGAAGCGCACACACACCCCACCACCACTAGTGTTTAATTGGAGGCTTATTTGATGATTAAATAAATATATATTGTTCATAAAATAGAATAATAATAGCTATTGCAGAGTGCGCAGAGTAATACAAAAACAAAGATTGGCTCTCACTATTGCTCATAGTAAAGAGCCATTCAGAAGAATCAACTCATTAATTCGCGAATGTTCGCATCACTATATTGCAGACTTTAGTCACAGTATTGTCGAAACAGGGCCGGTCTTAGGAGGCCTAAGTATTAACTCAACTGACACAGAAACATAAATAAACACATAGAAAAACTCTAATTCTTACAATATGTATATAGAGAAATAAAACTTGTGTTCTGCTGTGAGTGATGCCAATGACTACTGGTGAGCACGATATTTCCTCCACAGGTTGAGCCACTGGTGCACTAACAATCCGGTCAACCAGGAACACATACATAAACTTTATCAGCACAGACACATGGCCACGCGTGTGTGGGATGTACCTGCACACGCCGCACATAGTTCTTTGTTAACAAAGATAAATCATTCACTGCATGCTCAAAGCACACTGCTAAAAGCACAACTACAGGTTATAAATGTGCTTCACATTGAGCTAACCAGAGCAACGCTGTGGCTTTTGAACTTGACTTATACCTTAATGAAGAATTCTCCAAACATAATTCCTCACAGGGGGTTGATATAAATGCCCATATAGGTCAGCCTGTGTCCATTTTGAATAAAAAGTGAGGCGTGCGATCTGTGCCGTCGTATACTCCAGAAATCAAACCGCTACAGTGTGTGAGGTGGCCAACAGTGTGCTCCAATCACGAGGTATGATTGGTGCACGCTGCTTTGTGCACTGGTGCAGAAACCCCATTAAAAACATGGTTCGACCAAGCCAGGGCGTAAAAATAATATATCTTACCTTACATATGAGTGCTTGAAAATACAATTTAAACGATATGAACCTTACCTGTTAGAAAGTGTTCACTGCAAACTCTTTTCTTGTCTTTTTTTGGTAAGTCCTTTCTTTAAAATCAACTCCCTTGTAACCAACTACCTTCAGAACACGAAAATAAAGTTTATCTTTCTACTAGAATGGTTGGAACATCCGTACATGACACAGACTTTAGGCATTTTGAAGATGGAGCAGCAGAAGTAAACGGGCTGCATTTACTTTCTGACCCCCATCTGCATTGCGTGAAGTCGGTACTATGTCATCTGCAACCCAGCAATAGGAGATATGGACTTATCGGATCACACTGCGGTGTATTTGGCACCATCATTATGGTATAGGAACAGCCTGGAGACTCTCGTGTCATAGCACTCGTCTCATGGTGCTGCCCAAACCAGTGAGAAGTGGAATGCACTATTTACAGCTTTCACAGTTTACTGATGTATACGATAAACAATCCATATCACGACAGTCGATATGGATCAGCTGTCGTGGGGCTGTCAATTTTGTTACTCTGTCAACTCAAGGTTTGTGTTATCATCCATTCATCATCACTGAGGTGAACTGCTAAAGATGTCGTTTACATGACATTGATTTTAGGCTATATTGCTCAGACGTAAGTGAAGCGCAATGGTGTACATGTAGTAAGTTTCACAACCATTGCAGAACAAATCCGTACCTCATTTCCATCCTCCAGCGCTCCTCCTCTTCTCTTCTTCTCCAGTACTCTTCTTTCTGCATCTGTTTTCTCATCTTTTCTTCCTGAATCTTTCGGGCTCGAATGCTGGGCTTGACCTCTACCTGCAGATCAGGATTTACCTTCTTCTACAAAAGAAAAATTAAAAAGACAAAACAAAACTTAATGTTGTGCAGTGTATTATAAGCCTGGCAGCTCGCCATGCTTTACTAGCCCCCCGCCAGGCCAAGTGTTGCTTGTTTTTGTTTTTAGAAAAATTTATAATAATAAAAAAATATACACTGCTCAAAAAAATAAAGGGAACACTCAAATAACACATCCTAGTTCTGAATGAAAGAAATATTCTCATTGAATACTTTGTTCTGTACAAAGTTGAATGTGCTGACAACAAAATCACACAAAAATCATCAATGGAAATCAAATTTATTAACCAATGGAGGCCTGGATTTGGAGCCACACACAAAATTAAAGTGAAATAACACTACACACTGATCCAACTTTAATGTAATGTCCTTAAAACAAGTCAAAATGAGGCTCAGTATTGTGTATGACCTCCCTACAACGCCTGGGCATGCTCCTGATGAGGTGGCGGATGGTCTCCTGAGGGATCTCCTCCCAGACCTGGACTAAAGCATCCGCCAACTCCTGGACAGTCTGTGGTGCAACGTGACGTTGGTGGATGGAACGAGACATGATGTCCCAGATGTGCTCAATCGGATTCAGGTCTGGGGAACGGGCTGGCCAGTCCATAGCTTCAATGCCTTCATCTTGCAGGAACTGCTGACACACTCCAGCCACATGAGGTCTAGCATTGTCCTGCATTAGGAGGAACCCAGGGCCAACCGCACCAGCATATGGTCTCACAAGGGGTCTGAGGATCTCATCTCGGTACCTAATGGCAGTCAGGCTACCTCTGGCGAGCACATGGAGGGCTGTGCGGCCCTCCAAAGAAATGCCACCCCACACCATTACTGACCCACTGCCAAACCGGTCATGCTGAAGGATGTTGCAGGCAGCAGACCGCTCTCCACGGCGTCTCCAGACTCTGTCACGTCTGTCACATGTGCTCAGTGTGAACCTGCTTTCATCTGTGAAGAGCACAAGGCGCCAGTGGCGAATTTGCCAATGCTGGTGTTCTCTGGCAAATGCCAAGCGTCCTGCACGGTGTTGGGCTGTGAGCACAACCCCCATCCTCATGGAGTCGGTTTCTAACCGTTTGTGCAGACACATGCACATTTGTGGCCTGCTGGAGGTCATTTTGCAGGGCTCTGGCAGTGCTCCTCCTGTTCCTTCTTGCACAAAGGCGGAGGTAGCGGTCCTGCTGCTGGGTTGTTGCCCTCCTACGGCCTCCTCCACGTCTCCTGGTGTACTGGCCTGTCTCCTGGTAGCGCCTCCAGCCTCTGGACACTACGCTGACAGACACAGCAAACCTTCTTGCCACAGCTCGCATTGATGTGCCATCCTGGATGAGCTGCACTACCTGAGCCACTTGTGTGGGTTGTGGAGTCCGTCTCATGCTACCACGAGTGTGAAAGCACCACCAACATTCAAAACTGACCAAAACATGAGCCAGACAGCATAGGTGGTCCCAACTGCAGAACCACTCCTTTATTGAGTGTGTCTTGCTAATTGCCAATAATTTCCACCTGTTGTCTATTGCATTTGCACAACAGCAGGTGAAATTGATTGTCAATCAGTGTTGCTTCCTAAGTGGACAGTTTGATTTCACAGAAGTTTGATTTACTTGGAGTTATATTGTGTTGTTTAAGTGTTCCCTTTATTTTTTTGAGCAGTGTATTTTCTTTCAAATTAAATTCAGATTTAATTGCTCAGAGCGTTTCACTGGCATTGCAAATTTATTCCTAAAAGATAGTTTATGAATAAGTTTATAGTTTATGCATATAAAGCCAGAGAGCAGATCGATCACACAGCTGGTGCCTTTTGCATGTTGCCTCTGCGCGTTGCTTCGCAAGCTGCCGCTGCTGGATCTTTGAAATTTACCTCAGTGCGGATTGCACGCTCCTCCTTTCACTCAAACTGGACACAGGCTGACCTGTATGGATATTTAAGTCAACCCCCTGTGTGGAATTATGTCTCTTTCGAGAAATCAAGGTAGGAGTTTAAACCCCACTGTGTTAGCTCTGGTTGCTTAGCTCTACGTGAACCGCAGGAATAACTTGTAGTCGCGCTTTCAGAGGTGTGCGTTGAGGGAGCGGTGAGAATGATTTATCTTTGTGAAAGAATTATGTGGGGAGCTTGCATCTCAACACGCTGCCCAGTGTGTGGCTCTGTTTTCACTGTAAAGTTCATGTATGTTCCCGTTTGGCCGGAGCGTTAGTGGTTAACAAACCAGCCCTAACCTCATCACGCAGGTTCAGCCCGGTGAGGAGCTTTCGAGCCTTCCCGCTGGTTTTATAGTTTTGGTTTTTTTTCCCCGTATTATTTTTTTCGGTTACACAATGCCTTTAACCGTATCAAATGCTTTGTCCACTTAGTCAGCAAGAGTTCATGCGCGCAGCTGCGCGTAGATCAGAAAAACTCATCCCATAACCTTGAGCAACTAATAATTAAGTTGCTCAAGGTAGTTTATTAAAAACTCAACAGACACAAAATGGAAGAGCTACTAAAGCCACATTAGCAGCATTAAATTAAATCCCCCGTTTGCAGTGCAGTGGATTTAACTCATCATGCAGGGCCGGTCCAAGACTATAGGACGCCTTGAGCAGAATTCCACAGGAGCTGTTAGAGGCATCAGTACCTCTAACAGCTCCTGTGTTGGATTTAGTGAAATCTGGAAGAATGGGAGTAGTTTAATTGGCCAACCTAAAAAGAAACAAGTTATAATTGCAGTTTACTAATTTGTATTTATGAACAAACAGAGCTCAAACTCAAAGATTAAACTCATAGCATCAGACTGTAACTATGGTAACAAAACAATGTAACTATGAATATTGTTCTTTGAGCTTATACAAAGTAAACATGCCTGCTCCTTAAAATTTAACATTTAAATGTAAATATTTTAATTTTTGTATGCTGAAACAATTACATCAAATTTAGCAGCACTGATAATCTCAATAAACAAATGTTTCATTTGCATCTGTGGTCTGTGTTAAAATATTAGCCCTGGCACCCTGAAACCATGGGGGGCCTGATGGAGCAGCTGACTTAATTTGGATTAAACAGTGCAAATAATTCATATTCATTTTAATTGTATTTTTGGAATTGATGTTTTTAAGACTAGTTATGGGTTTAGATAGCATTTCACTTGTGATGTGTTCCAGTAATATATAAATACTCTGTAATATTTTTACTTTTCCTGTCTACTTCATCACATCTTCTAATGCAAAAACACGATGGACGACCTTGGCGTTCCGTGCGTCCAGCTTCGGCACCCCGACCACGGGGCTTAAGTTTTCTGGGGGAAACCCTGCTGTGATCTGACAATGGCTCAGCTGTTCCGATAACTTAAGTTACTGTTCTTGTAATTTGTTTGATGTGAACAAACTAGTTTTAATCGGTCAATAGGCAATGCTTTTGTAGTCCTTAATCATCTTCATACATTGAGTCAAATTTAAATTCTCCAGGAATTTGCAGAGATTGAAGCAAAATTTCACTGCAGCAAAGTTAGCCAGCGACCAACCTTATACTGGAGGCGATGCCTCCGTCCCTTCAGGTGCATTTCCTTTGCGTTGGGATCGTTGAAGCTACATTCACACAGCTTGCAGTGAAAACGAATGACTTTGCCTTCATCATTTCTGACCTGCAGGAAAACATTCACAAAATCCACTCTGAGCCAACACACATAAAAACCACAAGTGTAGGTTGGTTATGCATAAGCATTTCTTTATAAACACCTACTTCTTCCACATAGTCATGACCAACAGGCTGGACGTCACTCTGCAAAGCAATAAGTGCCGATGTGGACAGAGAATCACAGAGATCAGCCTTAGCATCTGGGGAAGCAGAAGAGGGTGCGGACGGCTTACAAGTATCGCCTTTGATTTCTTCTCTCATCTCCTCCATCTTTCCTGTCGTCTGTAATTTACTTCCAGCTGAAATGTACAAAACATCAAATATGAACTGCACATCCAAAACTGAATCCAATGAGAAAACATAAGAAATATTTTCAAAATGTATTTAATTACACTTCCTTGTATTAGTTATGTTTATACCGAGTTGTTGTTGGAAATGAAATCTCCATAAATGATGAATTTACTGAAACAATGAAAGATACACATATTGGGATGCAGGACATTTTGAACCAGCTCAGTCAGACCTTTTCTGCATTATTGCAGATAATTAGGAGGCAGGACAAGTGTACATTATTATTTTTTAATCAGTGAGAATGAAGAAAGCCTTCTCACTGATTGAATGCATTCTCACTGCATTCCTTTTATTTGAAAGACAATGAAGCGCGTTCTTCTTAGAGACTACGGCATACTCCATCCAAAGCCCAACAGTTGACACTCAGTCATGTGGCTGTGGTACGTTCATATTGGCACACACCTTTCATAAAACGTCACAGACCACTTGGGTGACACCGCTCCCGCTTCTGTATGTGTCACACCTCTACCGCCGGGGTCCCTAGCCCCCAGCTTCTTCTGTTTTGCTGTTATGAAACGTTCACAGAGAAAGCGCCACACTTTTCTGCAGACAGCCTCTTCTCTGAACAACATTGTTACAGTTTCTGTCCAGCAATTATTAAACATTCAGCAGTCTTATTTTTATAGGAGTTATTTAGTAAATAACAAACAAATGTACATAATTCCTCAACAAGTCAGATAAAAGTTCCTCAAAGGAATTCATTTCTCCTGCAGATACAAAAACCGGATAGTGGAAGATAGAACTAATAGAACATAAATAAACACTGCTGTCTGAGCACACTTCTGCATAAAGCACAGCAACAAACTTCTAACCAATCACAGAACACTATGTACAGAGCTCTGTTGAAATAGTTTGACCCAGGCATGGTGTCGACTTCAGGAAGAAGATGCCTCTCTGCGAACAAAGTGAAGCAGTTTTCGTCACACAACTACGTCAATAAAAGCCAATTTCAGCACTTTGCATGAAGTATGCCGGGCCTTAAGAAGAATGCATTCTCGCATCTTAAAATTCTCGCTGCATTTTTCATGTCTTAAATACTTTGATATTCTCCAACCTATTTCAACAATTCATTTATCAAAATATCCAACCCTCTTCTGGGGGGGGTCACGTGACCGAAATCCGGGACGGCAGCACAGTGAATAACTCCTAGGGCAGTGTTTGAAATTTCCTTTTAAAACCTTTGTAAAAGCTGTAAGTAAGGCTCAAAAAATATGACACTGATATGTCTAAAGCTTCGTCTGTGAAACAATGTGAAATTTTTTCAAGAAGATGCAAGACAGCCACCAAAACAACACCGAGTCCAATTTGCGGTGAGGACGCTAATATGGCTAGTATAGCTGAAGTGTTGGAAGAGCTAAAGTCATTCCGGTCGGATTTTGGAGTCAAGCTGCATAGTATAGATGAAAGACTGATTGGAATGGCGAGTGTTTTAAAGTAGCGTTTCTCAACGGGGGCAGTACCGTCTGCCCGGGGGGCGTTCAGAGGACGGCAGGGGGCGGTGGCGGACATTTTTACAAAAGGGGGGCACTGGGATTCCTTTGAGGCGCGTTTGCTTTACTTTACACCTTATATGCACAACAATACCAGTTCAGACTTTGAGCAACTTGCTAAAACGGTACTGTGTACCATTAAAACATGCTTGGCAGCAACTGTATCGATGGTAGCTCTCCTTCTCTTCAGTGTTTCTGTTAGCTTCTTGGTGCAGCTCCGCGCTCCTGGTAGCGTCACCACATCAGTTCAGCGTTACACCGACTAATGACGTTGCTGTTATTCACTTGTCTGGTGTCTGATTTTCAAATATTTTATGTTTTATTGAGGACTTTTGTACATATGTTTTGGCAGTGCTGTGATCATGTCAAAGCAGCAACTTATATTAAAACGTGTTTTATTGTACGTCTGGATGCTGCACGCTTCCATGGAAAGACAACGGAATATCTTTTATGCAACTAAAATCACGATACCCTCACTGTGTATCACTCAGAAAAATGAACAAATTTAAATAAAGAACTCCCTCCATGGGTGATACCACAATAGAGAGCGTTTATTTTCTAAAGTTAACATCGGTGCTAAAAGTGATGAGGTATGAAACGCTAGTACCACAGCACTTTTATTCAATTTTAATCATCTGTATACCGGGATTTTTTCCATTGTTTTAAAATGCTTACGTCAGTCTGCTTTTCTCCATCGATACGCCCCCCGACTACTCAGTTGTTTGGGTTTTAACCCCAAAAACAAACAAAAAAAAAAAAAAAAATGATGCGCACATTGCACAAAACTCTGAAACATCAAAACCAGTACGTAGAATGGAGCAACGAACTAGATGTGAATTAGGGCATAAACACAAACAATCCAACACTAAACAGTGAAGAGCCAATATGAGTGGCAAATAAACACATGATCTGAAACACAGGATGATAAGGCGGTGAATGAATGAAATTTACTGGTGGTGAGCGTTAATAAAAACTGTAAAATAAAACTAGCAACAGGAAAGAAACTAAAGAGGACATAGCAATAAACCAAGAGAGGATAATACTAATCAAAGAAAACTACATGGAAATGAATGAAGAACAAAATTGAAGAAGAAACTAAGAAACTAAAGTAAATACAGCAAAATAAACTGGTATGGCAAAACCTTACGAGCAATAATTAATACAGAAAGGACAGTATAGCAAGAACAAACAGAGACTATTTTCAGATAAAAGGTAAAATAATGTTGAAGTGCTATGAGTTTGTTGAGACCACATCTAGTACTAAGAAATATATTTTACAGACAATAACAGTAAGGACCTCATCACTTATTTCTGTTTTTAATTAGATTTTATATTATATATCTACAGTACAGACCAAAAGTTTGGACACATCTAATTCAATGGGTTTTCTTTATTTTCATGACTATATATAAGGCAAGAAATCCCACTTATTAACCTGACAGGACACACCTATGAAGTGAAAACCATTTCAGGTGACTACCTCTTGAAGCTCATCAAGAAAATGCAGAGTGTGTGCAAAACAGTAATCACAGCAAAAGGTTGCTACTTTGAAGAAACTAGAATATAAGGGCTATTTTCAGTTGTTTTACACTTTTTTGTTTAGTGCATATTTCCACATGTGTTATTCATAGTTTTGATGCCTTCAGTGTGAATCTACAAAGTCAATAGTCATGAAATTAAAGGAAACTCATTGAATTAAAAGTTGTGTCCAAACTTTTGGTCTGTACTGTATTTCTTCAATATTATTTTTCATGACAGTGTCAATGTCATGAGGCTGGTGACTCCATGACACTTTCAATTTGACTCATTAGGATTTAATTAAGAACCAGCCTTGTTCTTTGTAATTTCTGTCCAGGAAACTATTAATCTATAAATCAATAGTCAGGTCTATATAAAGATATAATCCATATTTCTATCCCATATTTGTATAGAATTAAAAAGATGTGGAACGAGCGTGCCGTGGTGGCGTAGCGGTTAGAGCGACCCGTATTTGGAGGCCTTGAGTCCTCGACGAGGCCGTCGCGGGTTCGACTCCCGGACCCGACGACATTTGCCGCATGTCTTCCCCCCTCTCCTTCCCCGTTTCCTGTCAGCCTACTATCATATAAGGGACACTAGAGCCCACAAAAAGACCCCCTGGAGGGGTAAAAAAAAAAAAGGATGTGGAACTTTTACTTTTTCACTGAAAGCTCTGGTTTGCACAGTAAATGCCATGTGGGTGAAATTTTATGGAAGATACTCTGATGTCCCATTGTCCTGAACACAGCACAGAGCTGCAGAACAAGAAACTCACAGAAACACTGAAGAGAAGTTATGATTGATATGTTTGCAGTTCTGTCCATGTTTTAATGTTGCAGAGCACAGTTTTTTGCAAATAGTTTAAAGTTTAACTGGTATGTGTTGTACATCTTTTATCTGGTCATTTTGTGAAAGATTTAACAACTAACATCAGAAAATGGCACAGAACAAAAATACTTTTTTCCACTCTGATTGGCTGCTGTTAGGCCTATTGATTTTAACTTGAATGTCCATTCATTGCATTTTTCGCAGATGCCTGTAAAAATATTTCTTATTCACATGGTTTTCTTGTTCTCTGGGAAATTATTTTTGATGATAAATACAGAAACAACCATAAAAATCAAAGCATCAACAATAGTGATAGTAATACTACTAATAAAATAATATTCAGTGCAAAGAAGCCTACAAATTTTTTGATGGTAAGGGATAATGGACATGGGGGTGTTGGCCCAAAAAAGGTTGAGAAACACTATTTTAAAGGAAATTGGTTCTCCTGTAGTGTAAATATTTTATAATTAAAGGAAAAATGAAGAAAGTTTACCAACCAACAAAATTAATCTTCGGAGTGTTGACTTTCTTGCCAGGTGCTGCAGAACTGGCAACAGAGAGATTGCTGGCCAGTGGATTCTTGATAACCACACTGCTGCTGGCTATGTTGACAGCTTTCAGATAGGGGGCGCTAGAGCTGGAGGAAGAGTTGGAAGACAGACACAAAGAGCTGGAAGTGCTGGAACTGCTAAGGGAGGTCTTGCCAGTAGCAGAAGCACCTGAGGCTGATGTCTGAGTGATCATACTGGGCTCTGTGGAAGGAATGGGCTTTCCAAGTTTGGTATGAAGTTTCACAACCTGCAAGAAGAATTCAGCATTTGAAATGAGAAATGAAGGTCTGTGTGAAACCTTTTCCAAGTTCCAAGTAGACACAGTGTTGGTTTATGTCCCAACATCCAAACCTTCTGGTGCTTGGCTCCTCGAATATGGGCGGCATAAGCATCAGCTCCAGTGCACGAAACATCACAAAGTTCACAGCGAAGCTGGTTCTGAGCGTTCCGGGCCAGCGCTCCTCCTGCAGTGCTGCTGCTGCTGCCCTGCGACACTTTCAGTGCTGCTTCTTTCTTCTTATGCTTCTGGCCTTCCAAATGCTCTTTATAAGTCTAATGGTGGGATGGAGAAAATGACTGGGAATTGTTTTTTTTTTTTTGCTTTTGTTTGTTTATTTTTAGTATTAGCATATTGACAACACTGTTAACTAGGTGTGTGCACTTATTGTTAAAACTTTTAAGTTGTGACCAGAGATTTGATTTATCAATGTGTCAATAAATTTCAATTAATGTTAATAAAACTCACAGTATTATCAAAAATGTTACTTTTATTACTTTCTTCACAGTTTGTTCCTTCAGAGCATCAATAAATCAATAAATGTCAGCCTTGCGGGATTTACATGTGGACAAAATTACAGGTACCCTTCGGTTAATGAAAGAAAAACCCACAATGGTCACAGAAATAACTTGAATCTGACAAAGGAAAGGTAATAATGAATGAAACCTCTATGAAAATAAACAAATAAAAGTCAGACATTCAAACATACTTCAACAGAATTATCTTAAAAAATAAACTCATGAAATAGGCCTCAAATACAAAAACTTGCAAGGTGTGTGAATAGGTCTGAGCTTACCTCTCTATATGGAAAAAAAATAGTATTTTGTTCTAAATAGAAGAAGCCTTCTACACTCAAACATCAACTCAATCTATTGACCTTCAGTATTTCATCAACCAGTCTTACCAGTCTCACATATGCTTCAGACATTAAACAGAAGATGTTGCCTGATGATATTTAATTTTCCAACATCCACTCCCATTTCCAATTGCTCCATTAGTGATTTTAACTATCAAAGTCACTAATATCATTGTCATTATTGTGTGATTATTCTGATCTTACACCTGTTACTTCCAATCATATTCAGAACTGAAGAAGCCTTTTGGATCAGAGGTGAAACACATTAAAAAAATTTTAAAAGTCCAACTGCCTTCTATTTGGGCTCTTGGGAACCCCAAGTGAACTAACACTGCTACAAATTAAAAAATTGATTAAGAAAAAAAAATCTGTTTAAGCTACACAAGCCCACTCCTCTAACTAGTCTAGGTTGACAATTATTGTAAGTAGCACAAAAAAAAATAAAAGGAGGCTTGTAAGAGAAAAATAAATCTGTGCCGCAAAGTTAAGGTGAGTTTCTTATTCATGTTCTATGTTGTGGCGACCATACAGTCTGTTTTCAGTGAGCTTACCTGTGGGCCAGCACAGCTGATCTTGCAGACATCACAGTAGTGTATCTGAGTGGGCTTGGGTGGCTGCTTGGGTCGAAGCTGCTTACTCTGGAATGTGGGTTTCTTAGGGAAAGTGTTTCCTGACCAGGCAGCTGTTGCTGCCACTGCTGCAACTGCCTGCTTCTGCTGCTGCTGCTGCTGGTAGTAGCTGGAGGCCGCTGAGTACACAGCTGCTTCATAGCCCGAGTACGATGTTCCTAGTCAAAAAAATATATAAATAAATAAAAAATCTTGAAGTCTTTTCATTTACTGTAGGATTCAATGCTTTTTTTAATACACAAATTCACTTCAAAAGTCACATCTAAGCATTTCATCTGTCATTTACAGAAAAACATAAAATCAATTCAGATTCTAGAATACAGACTCCAATTCAATTACATTCATTCCAATTTGTTCCTATTTTGATACAATGAAGTCAAATTCATTTTATAATACCAAAACTACCTCTTAACATTGTCAAGATGGTAAAATTTCAGAAAAGCAGTAGTAAGAAAAATGTTGAAGGTAAATTTGGATATACATCTTTCACAAAGATAAAAAAATATTACAGTGTGACAATTAATAATCATTATTAAAATTAGAGGTAGAACCAATTAGCCATCTCAGCACCTATTCAGAAACAGGAATAGGTGACAAGAAGAGTTGGTTGTATTTATTTTATAGTTTGAAGTTTGTAAATGAGATTCGGTTGTGGTGTTACTTTCATAAACTACTCAGACTCATCTAAGGCTGCATGATATCAGAAAAATATGTAATTGCGATAAAGTGGGTTTATGCCATCTAGCATGTTTACTACCTCACCACTGCTGATACAGGAGCTTTACTCATAGTTTTGAGCTATCGGCTTTAGATGCTTTGTCCGGGTTGTAATGTTACTCAAACTCTGAAGCAGTTAGTACCATGCTTCAGATTTTATTGTTGGATGTTCACTAGAATCTTTGCAATTTTTAAACTTCCAGCTGCACTTCAATATTTGAATGCTCAGTGGAGGGGATGCTGTGTAAAGTTATGAGCTAAAGTAGGGAGAGATGAAGACCTCAGTTTCCACTGATTTTGATTTAAATTAGTATCTGGAAGAATTTACATTTTCTGATTATTCTGAAATTGGAAACAACTACTGAAAGAAAACTGGAAAACAGTACTGTTTCCAATACATATGCATTTTTTTATACTAACAGGTTCCAATGCCCTGAATATACAGTGTATCACAAAAGTGAGTACACCCCTCACATTTCTGAAGATATTTAATATTTAAGTATATTTTTTTCATAGGACAACACTGACAAAATGACACTTTGACACAATGAAAGAAGTCTGTGTGCAGTTCATATAACAGTGTAAATTTATTCTTTTGACCGTCTCTTTCTTAGGGGTTTATGGCTGTGGAAAACCAGGTCAGAGAATCATCTTTACCCAGACAAATTGCATAAAATCCAAACTGACAATCATTTACCAGAGTAGGTGACAGCATTGGTGCTGTATGTTGGGCTTTGGGAGTAAGAAGGAACAACTGAGGCTGCAGCCGCTGCAGCTGCCACTGGCTGAACAGTGGAGGTCACCGGGAAGATGGAGAAGGTGGATGAAGCTGGACTGGCAGCAGCTGGCTTGATGACAGTAACCTGGCGATTCTGTTGGCTCTGGGTATAGGATGTTACACCTTGACTATATACAGCTTTGGGAGCTACACAAAAAAAGTAATAAAAGTTTAATGTATACCTGAAGTCAAGATTATCAGATCAGCTTTAATCTTTAGCCCCATAGCTGAATTATGAATATATTTCATGTAACTGTTTACATTCATCGCTGTTGTGATTATTAATGACCTATCAAGTAAAGCTTATTTATGTGTGATTTTAATTTCATGTCTTATTTAATGGAAAAACCACAATTGCCAAATTGTGTTTTTCAGCATCGGCAGAAAAGAGACACAGATTTGCGCACATTTTGTAATGGAAACACAGCTAGTAAAAAACTAAAACCAGAGACTGTTGCTTTCTCTTCTAGAAAGAAAGAGCAAATTGCTGAGTATTACTGAAAAAAATGCTCACAATATACAAAATGGTTGGAAAGAAACTGTCCCAGCTATGCTATAGTGAAGCACTGAAGTGATTTCTAACTTAAGCGATTTCTCTTTACTTGGATTCAATTACAGTGATGGAGAGCTCAAACAATCATCTTTGGTCAGCAAAGAAAACAAGTGTGTAGCTTACATGAAGAAATTGCTGAATGTACATTTTCAGGGGTGATCAAACAAGCATTATACATAGAGAAATGTACATAAGGAGCATTTTAAAACATACCTGTCTGATAGTAAGAGTCTGCAACACTGGGCTGCGGCTGTGCAGCAGCAACAGCTGCTGTGACAGAAGGCTGCTGGTAGTACTGCTTACTGTCATAAGCTACAGCTGAAGCCGTGGAGCGAACATATGAGTAAGAGTCCTGCAAAGAAAATCTGAATTTCAAGTCTGGTTGCTTATTTTCTTGTTCCCAGAGAAATGTCTAATATCAGAGAAATGTTGTTAGCCATATCCAACTCTGAATATAAAAAGTTCCTAATTGGAATTGGAAAAATCTGATGGTTGGAATATGAAAGTCTGTATTAAAGCAACCCCAAAAAGGACAAATGAAACCCTGTGGAAGAGTGACCTATCTGGGGGTGAACCTACTGTATTTGAATATCTGAAGACATAAAAGACAAAACATTTATGCAAGTGCATCAAACTTAAATGCAGTTCTTGTATTTTGTAAATTTAAAAGCTCAATAATTTAATTCCTCTGGTATCCATCACATCAACAACACAGGTATCCCAGAAAGAGGACATGTGTGTTGAGTACCTGGTAATTCTGTGAGGTGACTGGTGGAGGGGGTGGCGGGACCTCCGCTTGGCGTTGTGGGTAGCCATAATCATTGGTAGTATGGGTTGGCTGGTATCCTCCATAAGCGGCAGCAGTTGCAGCTGCCACGGCAACAGGCGCAGGTCTTGCCACAGCAACGGCAGCTGCAGTGGGTGCATAGGCTGCTGCAACAGTGTGTGCTGCCACCGGTGCCTGATGAACTGTGTAACTGGCCACAGTGGTGGGATGAGTGTATGCTACCCCTGCAGCTGGCTGCTGGCTGGAAGGACAACAGGGTCAAAGGTCAGCTTCAAACACAGAACCACGTAATACTAAAAGAGACATAGCTGAGAGAAACCCTGAGGTCTCCAGTTTACTTCAGCTGTTCCATAACAACAGGGTGCTAAAAGTATCCAAGTGTTACCAACTATGGACCATTTGGTGCTTTAAGTGTCACCAGGAAGCCGCCTGCTCATAATGGAGCTGAAAGACATCTCAGAGTTGTCTGCACACTTATTAAAATCCTCAATCTTTCATTTTTCTAAAGGCTGGGCTTTCAAAGTCAGGTACTGAAGTACCTGGCTACTGCAACTTTCAGATGACTGAGCACATCTATTCTGTTCCTACAGTTAAACTTCCCTTTTGTGCTTGCTAACATTTCTTTAGCTTGCAGCATTCTTTCATACATTTAGTCTTCCTCTCCAGTCAGGCTCACAGAAATTTCAATCTTGCAATTTTTTTTGGCTTGCTTTTAGACTTCCTTGAGCCAAAAAACTAAATCCACGACAAGGGTCAATGTCACTGCCTTCTTCTGGCCGTTGCAGTTTACTACACCCAGTTAACCTAGACTAATAACCAAAGGCCTGTTTTTCAGCAGATCAAGACACAAATGTTATTAGTAATTTGGTCACAAAGGTGATTAAAAAGCTTCACAGTGAGAAATTGTTGTCTTTTGTTGGATGGTTAAGGTCAACATTTCACATAGGGTTCTCGAAAATCTAAATCACAAAGTCAAATATTAGGTGATGCTAGAATGCAGCAAGCTGTGACTCAGTGACCTTGTCCAACTCCTCAGATCAGTCCAGATGAAAGAAAGCTGACTGCTACAAGAGGTTAAAAAAAGAAATATGTACATTATGAGCCAAATCCTCAAGCCATCACATTCAGGTTGTTCGGTCCAAAACAAATATACAGTACAGACCAAAAGTTTGGACACACCTTTCTAATTCAATGGGTTTTCTTTATTTTCATGACTATTTATAAGGCAAGAAATCCCACTTATTAACCTGACAGGGCACACCTATGAAGTGAAAACCATTTCAGGTGACTACCTCTTGAAGCTCATCAAGAAAATGCAGAGTGTGTGCAAAGCAGTAATCACAGCAAAAGGTTGCTACTTTGAAGAAACTAGAATATAAGGGCTATTTTCAGTTGTTCTACACCTTTTTGCTTAGTGCATATTTCCACATGTGTTATTCATAGTTTTGATGCCTTCAGTGTGAATCTACAAAGTCAATAGTCATGAAATTAAAGGAAACTCATTGAATTAAAAGGTGTGTCCAAACTTTTGGTCTGTACTGTATATCAATAAGAAACAAATAAGGCACTCTGACATAAGGAGAAGACTGAAATCTTCTTCAGCCCACTGGCCCAGAGCTCATCTGGGCCAGTGGACCTCATCTGGTATGGCAGTAGCACATACGCGGACAAGAAGGCGCTCTAGAGGGTTGTTAGGGCAGCAGAGAGAACCATAGGCTGCCCCCTCCCCACTATGGAACAGATTTACACTTCTGGGCTCCACAAGAAAGTTTTGGACATTTTAAATGACTCTTCACACCCTGGCCATGGTCTCTTCCAGCTGCTGCCATCAGGCAAGAGATACAGAGCAATAAAAACCAGGACAAATCGCCTAAAACACAGTTTTTACCCGATGGCAATCATGTCACTAAATTCAAAGGCATAAGAACTTCTGCTCTTGAAACCACTTTGTTAAAAATGTAAATTCTGTTGCGACACCTCCAGGCGCTGCAACCATCTTCTGATGTCTATTTATTTCTCATTTTGTACTATTTATTTCTTTTTCTTTGTATATTATGTATATACACATAACCTGCATCTTAACTCGAGCAAATCTCAATCTCGTTGTAATCTGTTGATGACAATGACAAATAAATCTTATCTTATCTGTTTAGCTGTAGTTCTATCCTAGATTGAGCGACTAAAGGAGACAGTACTGCCAAAAAATCTTTTACTTTTTCTATAGCATAGAAAGTACTCCTGGATCATATTGGCTATGCTTCCTTTAAAAATGTTGAGCAGCTGGAATAGATGAAAATACTACCAGTATCTGCGTGACATTTGTCAACAGAAAGAAGCATGAAGAACTCTAGAATGTCCAGGAGGGTGGCTGTGATGATGTGGGCTTGAACAGACACAGTGGAGTAAGAGCAGTTGATGGGCTGGATCCCCAATCAATCACTTGCTGAAAAGTTGCTGAACACCTAGGATTCTGGTGCTCTCTACTCTGTCTCCAGGATATTAACATCCACACAACAGGGTGCCAGTGGACAAGATACATCACAAGATGCTGAAGGCTCTGGGAATTTTGAGGCTGTCATATTTGGCATGTCTCTTCAACATCACTCAGCAGTGTGCTCCAACTTATCAGTCTCTTTGGGTAAGTTGGAAGGAAGGGGCCAACCTTTCTTTGAACAGAGGACGAGCATTGCAGCTTTCATCCTGAAATGTTAACCAGATCTGTGACCTCTTGGTCGAGGGTTGCTGCAGAAAAAAAGTTGCCAGGGATGCTCTATAGGGCCATCTATAGGGCCTGTATAAAGAATGCAAGAGCTGAGTCTGCATTCTCAGCACAGCATTGAGTTTGGCCTCTGCCAGGATGCCCTTTGTCCCAATTCTGTTTCTGTTGTTCATCTTAATGTGGTGTCTGGTTTGAGAACTCTTGGGGTCTGTTGAGGAAAATAAGTATGTTTATCTTTCTTCATGTGTGTGAAAACTTATGGCCTTGACCGAGTTGTAGTTTCTACTGAGAGGAATGTTGATGAAATGACAGTTTAAGAACAAAGCAGATCAGATAAGGTTGTTGCTTCAAGCACAAGGGTGCAATAAAATCATCTGGGACCTCAATTATTCAGTTTGGTGGAGGTCAGTATTAAGTAACGTCTACTGTGGTGTGTCTTAACTGTGTATAAAACTTGGTAATAGGTCTGGTTGTGTTCGAACCAGACCAGGATGTTAATATGCTGATGTGTCGCTTCTCGCATGCAAGAATAAATTGAAGAACCGTCTTTGTTTAAAGTCAGTGCCAGGTCTCATGTAATTCACATATTTAGCTATGATGGGTTTCTTTTCTCCATCTCTTTTAGACCAAGCATGTAAAATGTTGCTTGACTAAGAGGTTAGAGTCATTCTAAGAAATCTTCCTAACCCTGAATAAGCTCATAGAAGTAGTTGTCCCAGTTAAACTGGATCATTTTAAATTTATGACACAAAACATATTCCATAACTTGTGAAACTTTTATTCTATGAGTAAATGTAAAAAGGATTCAAAAGATTTTATAATGTTACAAAATTAGTATTAACATAAAGAGATTTTATATAACAAAATGTGTAGACAAGGCACAATCAGGATGCTAACCTAGGCCTAACTCTGGGTACATTTCAGAAGAAAGGAAGGTAAAGGCTTGTGATAAAAGTGGACAATGTTCAGAAAAACGCTGCTGATCTCTAAGGTTTAAAGAACCAGGAATATTAATCTATTTCTTTCACTAATTCATTCCCTGATTTAACATTTTATTTGGACATGAATGTAAGCAAAATGTATTAAGGCAAAATATTCAGTTGCTGTTTTTAAAATTATTACATATTTTGTGAAATGCAGTAATCATGCCCTTAAAGCTGAACCAACACTTATTCTACACACTAAAAAAAAGTGTCTGCTCAACATTTAATGGTAATATCCATGATCTATTCTAGAGATAAGAAACAGAATGGGTTCAGATTTTCCCAAAGAAATTGTAATTATTCCACAAGCTTGTGTATTCAAATATGATAAGGGCTTTTACAGACACCATCCACCTACTACATAGTTTAAAATAAGAAATATTTATCGAACACCATGAAAACATACATTGTTATGCTGACATTCCCCAGGCTAGTTTCTTCAGTTATTTGAAGAAATCCTATTTTGTGTATATTGTATTCAAATTCTGTGCTTTATCCAACAGAAATGTTCTGTCCCTCTTCTCAGAAATGACCACTTTTCAAAAATTATTTGGAATATGGTTTTAATACAAAACTTTGGGACATGAAACTAGTCCAGACCTTTTTCCATCACCTTCTCATTTTTTAACTAAGCATTATTAAAAGCTTTGCACTTTTGCAGAAGAAGGTTTTAGATGTGACCTTTTGTTAGATGTTCTCATACAGATGCAACTCATCTTTATCAGAATGCATCTGTATCAGAGCCAGATCCTTCACTCTAACATGTTTTGCTGAGCTGGATTCCTTTCAGCTCTATTGACAGCTATGCATGTCAGACAAAGCTAAGATCAAATTTGCTTTGACAACATAATTGAATGTTTTAGTGTGGAAATAAAATGCATTAGATCTAATAATTAACAGCTATATGAACGGGACTCTCCGGTTTATTTAGTCTCTGGCGTGGAAACATGCATTTTGGAATTATCCGAGGGTGCAATATATTAGTTAACGCAGAGTACAATTCAAATCTCAACTTTGGCTTTCATCCAAATACGCAGAAGGACAACCGCCCCCTCCCCCAGTTGGGACAATGGTAGCACTGGGGATAAATCACCCAGGTTACATAAATCATGCATAAATTCACAGTTAATACCATAAAGAGGTGTGTTGGTGTCAAACAGCTAAAAATCTACAAGTTCCTTACCTGTACTGAGCTGCGGCGCCATGCGTAAATCCGAAATAATTGCCGGTAGCCATTTTGGCATCTTCACCAAGCCGGCTGGGCACTGCAGAGGACAGACACAGCAGGCTCTGATGAGCGCATTTCAAGGACTAGCCATTAGCTTGTTTATTCGTGATGCTCAGTAGCTTTTAGACAACCATAGGTCAGAAGAAATCAGCCTAAGTAATGTCCAAGCTTTTAATGATACTCACCATAGGTGAAGGAGACCACTGGACATATAGGAATCATTGGGTATTTTTAAGCGTTCTAACGATGCCTCACTAGTACACCAGCCTCTTCATATTACATGTCGTACCCGGAAATGCTGCCTTCGCGCATGCGCCACAAGAAGGCAGGGTGCGGTCTAGCTCCTGATCCTGCGCCAGTAATATTTTAGTTAATCGGGACTACTGGTGTCATTCATACATCAACGTTATACAGCGACTATGGAGAGAAAATAAACAAAAGTAGTGTGCTTTTTGGACCTACTTTTAACCTCGGTTTTGGTCCATTGATTGGTCACCAAACCGCTACAGACGTTTATATGGAGAGCTGGTTAAAAATTAAAATAAATAATTTTGCTTAATTTAGTCATAAGAGAGAAAAAAATTGGGATAAATTTTTCAACGTCATATTTTAACGATGTTATTCATTTATTTATAAATGTTACAGTTTCAAACTAAATATTTAGTTGGTGAGCTAACTAGATTCAAAGCAAATATTTATTTAGAAAAATATAAGATCAAATTGCTTTGAGAACATAACTGAATGTTATGTTCACTTATGTTCATAACATAACCACTAAATCAGACTAAATAAATATTTACACCGATGCTAAATATTTATTTAGCAACTACCATAAATGTTTTACAGCAAACAACATGTTTAGGCAATAAGCTAAATATTTATCCTGCTAAGAGCAAAAAATAATGTGTAACTAAATATCTAGCTTCTTAAATAAAAACTTAGCTTCAAACAAATTTTTGAAGATAGACATTTTGCTTCATATTTATGTGAAGCTGAGCATTTTGCTTCAAATATTTGACTATAACTAAATAGCTTGCTAAATACTCAGCAAGCTATTAGCTAAATACTTAGCAAGCTAAACCTTGGCGCATAAGGGTTTGGCATCTTATGTGCCAAAATATGGTACAAAGGTGCCAAGACATTTTGCTAAATTAGTAGACTACATATGTAGTCTGTAATTAAATATTTAGCTGCAAGCTAAAGATTTTGCTACTAACAAAATATTTAGTTTGTTGCTAAATTTAAATTGGAACTAAATATATAGATTGGAGTTAAATATTTAGCTTAGTAACTAAACATATAGCATATGACTCTGAAAATGACATATGAGATCCATTTCTTCTCTTACAAAAATAACCCAAATTAATGTGGTTAAGTTTTGACTATGTAACTTAAAAACTACACCACATAGCAGACTATTGAAGATGAGAGAAACCAAATCCAACAATGCAGATAAGTTTTAGCTTAATTGTGCAAATCCTGCAAAAGTAGCCCTAGCTATTGAGTGCATACCCTGTGAGGTACATTGACGTACCTTTCTGTTATAAAAATCATATTTTCAGCAAACATTGATTTTAATTGAATTTAATTTCATTTTCTGTTTTTTTAATCACATTGTATTGTATGTAAGAGTATTTTTTTTCCTTTCTACAGTGGTTATTTTATATATATATATATATATTGGATGTTAAGAAACAACACAAACTTTGATATGTGCAGTTGTCCAACTGCTGTGGTTTGTCTTAGGGAACATTTCTGTAATCTCTTTCTCTTTATTAATAATAATAATAATAATAATAATAATAACACATGAAAGACTGACTGTCTCCCCGGGGCCTCTTTCCAGGGGAAGAGGACACGCTGGGTGTCCAGACACGCTGTTTCTTGCCTGACCTAGGAACACCTTGGGATTCCTCCAGAGGAGCTGGAACAAGTGGCTGGGGAGAGGGAAGTCTGGGCCTCCCTTCTTATGCTGCTGCCCCCGCGACTTGACTCCGGATAAGCGGAAGATGGATGGATGGATGGATGGATGGATGGATGGATGGATAGTGGCACAGTTGGTAGCACTGTTTCCTTGCAGTAAGAAGGTCCTAGGTTAGACTCTCTGCATGGAGTTTGCATGTTCTCCCTGTGCATGCATGGGTTCTTTCTGGGTACTCCAACTTCCTCCCAGAGTCCAAAAACATGACTGTTAAGTTGAATGGTTTCTCTAAATTCTCCTTAGGTGTGTGTGTGTGGGGGGGGTGCGTATGTGTGTGTGTGTGTGTGCATGGTTGTTTGTCCTGTCTGTCTCTGTGTTGCCCTGTGATGGACTTTTGACCTGTCCAGGGTATAGCTTGCCTCTTGCCCGAAATGTCTCACTGGAGATAGGCACTAGCACCCCTCCCAACCCCACTAGGGACAAGGGTGTAAGAAAATGGATGGATAATCTTGAAGTAAATAAACAAACAGAGAAATTATTTACTTGAGAAGATCTCTGTTCGTGACATTTTATGCTTTGTAATGATTAAAGCGAAGAACTCTTGGGAGGTCATAGGACTCTCCTACTGCCAGTGTTGTAGTCAAGACCAATTAACCCGACACCAACACAAGACCAAGACCAGAGTGTATCGAGACTGAGACTTCCCAAGACTGAGGGAAGTCGAGACCGAGTCAAGACCAAGACCAGCGCCCCGGGGTACATGACACAATAAAATGTGAAATATTATCAAAATTGCTTCTCAAATTGATTTGAAAGATTCATATTCCCATAAAACACCTAGATATTAAATACTTAGAGCTGAAATAAATTTAAGCAATATTAAAGCAGAACAAACTCTTTGTTCTGCTTTGCTTCCATCTCTGTGCTACAATCTGCGGTGGTCTCATGCCATCCCTAACAAGATAACGGCCCATATCATTCATGTCAGAAACCACCACTGTCTGCACCATTAAACATAGCAATTGAACCAATGCACTAACTGTAAACAACGCTCAACTGTGAACACTAACCAAGGAGCAACAAGCAAGAAGTAACCAAGCACAAGGCACTCGCCATGACTGTTCTCGCCCTCTCTCCCACTGCATGAAGCCAGGCAGCACAAAGTGCTGTAATGTCTGCCACATGACAGGTGACAAAAACAATCAAAGAGAAATGTGCATGCATGGTTTCGTTCTTGTGTTTTATTTATTTGCTATATCAATGTATATATGGTAATAAAATAAAATAGTGATAGCTACTGCAGTGTACGCAGAGCATTACAAGAACAAAGAACAGCTCTCAGTGAGGCTCCAGTCCTATCTTCTTTGTAAAGAAAAGTTCAGAAGACTCGGCTTGTTCATGAATGTCACACCCAGGGCCGGCCCAAGCCTCCATCGGACCCTAAGCAAAATGTGGTTTTGGGGCCCTGTAGTTCTGCTAACAATGTGGACTGGCTGCAATCAGCAGCCCGATCATTAGATCATTCACACATCTGCTATAAACTGCTATAAATCACAAATGCTTATGTGTCTCGGTACAGCCAGCATTGCTAAATAACGTCAACAGAGCTAACCTTTCTTTGAGCTTCTTTTCTAAGTGACGAAAAAAGTTAGACGTAGTCCCCACCGTCTGTGAAAGCGAAGCGCTGCTGAATTAGCTGTCGCCGTCGGATTTTTTATGATTATTGCAGCGCAATTCTATTACTGAAGATTAGACAGACATCTTCTGCCGCTCAAAGAAAACCACTACGCATGTCTCGGAGCGCTGCGTGCGAGTGAAAGGTGGGGAGGGAGTGGAGGAGAGTTACAAACACGTAATTGGTAAGTCACGTTATTGCTTGGATTTTAATCGGTGTGTTTTGCATGCAGTGAAAACAAAGATGTTAACAAAGAAACTGGACAGTATGTTGTAAGTTTAGTTATATTTCCACAGTTGTGGTCTTGACTGGTCTTGAAATAAAATCCCGAGTCCTCAGCACCCGAGACCGAGACAAGACCGAAACCAAATGCTGTCGAGTCCGAGACGAGACCGAGACCATCTCCAGACCAAGACCGGTTTCGATTACTACAACACTGCCTACTGCAGAATTTTAATATAATAGTTGTCAGAAGCCACATAAACATTCTGCCCAGATGATGCATCAAGAACTCTGTTCTGCCAGAAAAGAACAGAGCCAGAACTGAGCCAGAACTCTGATACTCTGTTCCTGTTCTTGATGTAACAAGAACTGTTCTTGATACATCATGATGTATCATCATGTTCTTGATGTATCAAGATACATCATCTGGCTCAGATATGGAATGTGGTCTGGTAGAAGCTGCCAGAACAGAGTTAAGTAATTTTGTTCCTTCAGAAGGAACACACTGAAATGTGTTCTCTGTCCAGGTTATAGAGTACATAAAGGTTGTACTTTGTGAAGATTGTACTCCAGATAATACCTGGAGTAATACTCCTTTTATGGTTGTACTTTGTGAAATCTCCGAGCTGCGTGATGAGAGAGTTCACAAACACAATGACCTTTATGACGTTTATAATGATAAGTACACCGATTGTAATCAGCTACAAGGATTACAGGCTTAGTCAAGGCGATTTACACTCCATTCCCGTTGGGGGCAGTATTGTATCAAGACGTTTATCGACACCAGCCACAGAAGGCAGAAGAGGGAGAAAAACGTCTTGCAGTGATGGGATTTTCGGCTCCTTTTCGAGATGCGGCTCTAATGGTTCTTCTTACTGTGGAGAGCCGGCTCTTTCGGCTCCCAAACGGCTTCCCATATATATTTTGACATTATTAATTAATTAATAGCTTAAACCTAATTTTATAATATTTTGTTTCATTATTGACATTGTTAAGCACTTATGATGAGTAAAAATGCCGCATAACAATGCTTTATAAATAAACCTTTTATTATAACCAATTAAATTATCACAAAATAGCACCACTTCCACAAAAATAACTTAAAATAAATTAAACAGTTAAATATAAATACAAACACTCACCACAATATGAAAAAGTATCAAAGCAGCTTCATAACAGAAAAGGTGCCACAATACAAATATCAAATACAGTGCTATTAAATTAAAGTATAAAACTATGAAGGATAAAAAACATGTGAACAACACAAGTTTTGAACCACTAGAGATGAAGAACTCACTGTATTAAATCACTCAAAGACTTACAGATTGGCGTTGAGAAACACCAGGTGTCTAAGCTTGGCAGGGCTGATCCTGTTCCTTCTCTCAGTTATGATCTGTCCAGTTTTAGAGAAGATCCTCTCTGAGGGGATGGATGTTGCCACTATGCACAGTCTACGTGCCATCACGTGAGAGAGATGTGGATAGACCAGTGCCTTTGTCTCCCACCAGCTCAGTGGGTTGGCACTCCGCTGGAAAAGAGGCTCCTCAAGGTAGGACCTCACTTCCAGAATAGCATCAGCTGTAGGATTCCTGGTTGCAGTGTCTCCGCTTGCCTGCTCCTCAAAAAACCTCCAAACAGCTGATGCTGATGCTCCAGCTCACGTGCTGCTGCTCCCTCCTCTCCTCCATGACCCCCTTGCAGGTGAGATGACTGCCCATACCTTGATGCTGCTGTATTTATTCTTTGGAGGGCTTCGTCGACTGCTCGGTTGTCATTAAAGGCCACCTTTTTGAAACGGGGGTCGAGGATGGTGATTTCAGACAGAACTGTGTTGTACTCCATCCGGTGGAATTTTTTGTCCATGCTTGAACAGAGAGAATTCACCAACTCCTTCACGCTCTCTGTGGTTACTCTGCTCTGGTGCTCTGCTGTCACTCTCTGAAGACCCCTGCACAGTATCAGCATTTTGGAGCCGGTAACATACCTGACAAAAGAAGCATCAAAATATTATATATTATATAATATTTATATAGCCTATTTAGCAATATTATTTTAAGTTTCATTTCTAAATTGCTTTACATACTAATAATTTTATTTATTTAGTAGTATTATTTTCAGCCACTTCTAAACCTGTTTGTCAAATAAATAATTTAACAAATAAAAAAATTACAATGATAATAACATCATAATAAATTTTAATAGGTATCATAGTAATATTATAGTAAAGTTCAATGAGATGATGTTTGAACACTATACCTCTCTGCGCTGATCTCCACTGTGACCTGGTCGAAGGGCTCCAGGACACTGCAGGCCTCTTGCAGAGCCTCCCACTCCTCTTGGCTGAGAGGAGCCACAGGTGCATTGATCACTGCCAATGTTGGGATAACTGCATCCTTTGATTCAAGCATTTGCTGGACCATATGGAATGTAGAATTCCAGCGGGTGACACACTCCTGTTTGAGCTTAAGCTCTGCCATAGACATCTGCCGCTAGGTGGATTTAAGTTTTTCGGTGGAAAAATTCCACTATTGCCTTCACTTTGTCCACAGTGGGCTTCATAGCCCTCAGAGCATTTCTCACAAATAGATTAATGGTATGTGCCAGGCATGGATGGTGTGTCCATTTCAACAGCAGCTGAGGCTCTCTTCACCCTTTCTTGCAGGGAGGCCCGTGCTGCATCATACAGGCCTGGGATTATTTTCTGTGACAGGGTTTTTCAGCTGGGGAGGGCATACATGGGATTGAGGGAATGGCAGTAACTCCTAAATCCGACATCCTCTACAATGGAAAAGGGCTGGAAATCACGTGCCACCATCTTGGCAAGCTCCGCATCGATTGCGCTCTGTCTTGCTGGAGTTAGAGACTTCTGCAGGAACTGCTTCATAGAGCTCTGGGTTGTGGATGCAGGAAGGTGGGATCCAGGCTGGGATGTAGGAATGGGGGCAGACATTGTTGCCGAAGGAGCAGTTGATGTTCTTGCACCTGAAGAAGCAGCTGCAGTACTTGTTGCACTCGCGCTTTCAGAAGGTTGTGGTTCCCTTTCTGGCCTCGACTCCTCCAGCAATACCGAGGCGTGTGATGTCCGCATGTGGCTGTGCAGGTTGTTTGTCGAGCCTGCACGATAGGAAATGCTGACTTTGCACAGTCTGCACTCTGCCCTGGAGCTTGATGTAGCATTAAAATGAGTCCAAATCTTGCTCCGTTTTCTGTCACTCATTTATTTTCACCTATTCAGTTCTCACACTGACTCCCCTTCTTTCTTTCGTGCTTCTTGACCGCTGAGTGAGTGTCTGTACATAAACACCTGCCTACGAACGCTATACAGCTTGGCCAACTGCCTGCCGTTTCCACAAAAAAAGTGGAGATAAACTTTTTTTTCAGTGTTTTCCTGCCACATTATTAATTGAAACTATGTGTGATTGGTCAGATGTGTGGAGCACATTCTTGACATGAGGGCAGTGGACCGACCGAGGAAAAAAAACTCTCCGCTCTAGCACTGGCAGAAGAGCAAAACGCGCAAGGAGAGGGAGAAGGGGGAGGAGAGACAGTGAGGCACCGCAGGACAAAAAAAAAAACGATGTGGGGAAAAACATTCGGCTCTGGCACTTGCAGAGCACAAGCACAACGACAGGGAGGCGGAGAGACAGCGATATACTGTAGAAAAAAACCCGGCTCCCAAATAGGATCCTAAAACGGCTCCCATTGTGGAGCCGGTTCCAATCGTTCACTTTAAAGAGCCGGCTCTTAGAGCTGGATCGTTAGCGACCGACACATCACTAACGTCTTGGCTTCCCCCGCACCGCCAAGTACAGCTGCTTCTTTCGGACATTATAAAAGCTAGCAGACAGAGTATAAGTGAGTACAATGGGTGCTGGAGGTGAAGCCTAGTAAGGTAGTTATCTGTTCAGATTCAATGTATTGCTTGACCAGTATTATAAGAGGAAAATCTGAAAGCCGTCAAGATCTTTTATATGAAGTTAGTTATTTGATATATGGTTTAAAGCAACAAAAGCAACAATTCACATGGGTTCCAGCACATAAAGGAATTGTAGGTAATGAAAAAGTAGATAAGTTGGCTAAAGAAGCAGTTAAAGCAAGAGAAATTGAATATGATGTCCCACTAAGTAGAGCAGAAATAAAAGTAATTATTAAAGATAAAATAAATAATATATGGTAGGAGAGATGGAATTTAGAAGAAAGAGGAAGGCATTTACATAAAATACAGAAGGAGATAATCATAAGAAATAATAGCATAATAGGAGAGAGGAAATATGGATTAACAGGGTGAGTATTGGGCATACTAGTTTAAATAGTGGTTTAAAAATAATAGGGAAACATCCATCAGGTGATTGTTCTTATTGCGGGGAAACAGAAGGAGTAGAACATGTGTTGATTTATTGTAGGAAATATACAAAAGAGAGGAAAGAACTGGAAAGAGTAATGGGGAGTTTAGTAACTATGGATAATTTATTAGGGAAGCATCGATCATATGACATAATTCAAGCACTTATTAAATACTTAAAAGATACAAAATTAGCTGAGAGGATTTAGTATGTGTGTGAGTGTGTAAGTATGAATATAATTTAGTAAATTTATTTATTTATTTATTTTTGAAGATGTATAGTAAAAAAAATTAAATTTCTGAAGTTACATCTTCGTCCAGTTGATGGAGGTAATGCGCAAAGTGTGTAAACTGCCATAAAACGCAACAAAAGAAGAAGAAGATAAGCGAGCACGGCGGTTCAGACGCCACAAAAAGTGACCGTTCAGGATGAGCGGGATGCGGACAACTCTGATCTCCACCGCGGCGATTGCTTCCATGGGGCTCGGATATGGACTATGGTCTGTGATATCTCCAGGAGAACAGCGAAGGAAAGAGATGCTGAAGGTGATTTCATGTAAACTCAACCTTGCCTCTCTCCTATCTGGAGTTTCTGTTTCAGCCTCAGTTTAGAGCTGGAATCCATGAGGATCTCCAGGTATTATTTACGAGAAAATGGTAATAAAATGGTAAAAAAGCACAGAGGGAGACGGAGGTAAAATACACCGCAGTGAAGTTAGTTTCAAGTTGGATATTCGATATTCGCGTTCCGCTGAGTAAGCGGCGTTTAGCTCAAGGTTGATCCGATTTATGAACGCTAATGTCTCCCCCGCTCCCTCCCCAAGCTCTTGGAGGTTCACTTAGGGACCGTCAACAAATTTCCGAACTAAACACTTCTGACAAACAAATGTTAATAAATTCCTTGAATTGTGACCAACTGACACAAAAAGTACTAATTCATGCTTTTACATGAGACACACTATACAATTTTAAGGTCATATTCAACATTTTAAATAATTTTAGTATTAAATAATATAAAGTTTTCTTTAATAGCTTCTAGGTCGTGTGCCCCATTCACTCAAAACCATTGTGAAATTATAATTCTAGTCTGTATAGATGAGGCAAACTAATGTATCTTCCATTTTAACACTTTTTTTTTAAAAGATTTTTTTGTCAAAATGTAATATTTTTCTTCAATAGCTTCTAGGTCATGTGACCTATTGACTCAAAATCACTGTAATTATTCTATTAGTCACACTCATTCTTATTCCAATTTAATGCTTTTTAAAATTTTTGGCAATTAGTCAAAAGTTAGCATTTTTCAACAATATTTTCGAGGTCATATAACCTATTGACTCAAAACCACTTTGAAATTGTCTACTAGTCTGTATAGATGAGGCACACTCAGTTATATTTCATTTAAACCCTTTTTATATTTTTGATAAAAAATTCTTGTCGAAATTTAGTATTTATCTTCAATAGCTTCTAGGTCATGTAAGCTATTGACTCAAAATCAGTGGGAAATTGTTCGACGAGTCCGTATAGATGAGGCACACTCATTTTTATTTGATATTAACTCAAATGTATATTTTTGACATTTTTTTTGTCAAAATTGAGTATTTTTTTCAATAACTTCTGGTTCATGTGACCTATCGACTCAAAATCACTTTGAAATTATTGTACTAATCAGAGGAGATGAGGCACACTAATTTTATTCCATTTTAACTCATTAAAAAATTTTGTCAATTTTTTTAGTGAAAATTTAGTATTTTTCTTCGATAACTTTTAGGTCATGTAACCTATCAACTCAAAATCAGTGTGAAATTTTTCGAGTCCGTATAGATGAGGCACACTCATTTTTAGTCGATTTTAACCCTTTTTATATTTTAGATCAATTTCTTTAGTCAAAAGTTTGTATTTTTCTTCAATAGCTTCTGGGTCATGTGACCTATCGACTTAAAATCACTTTGAAATTATTCTACTAATCACAGGAGGTGAGGCACACTCATTTTTATTCCATTTTAACTTTTTAAATTTTTGGCAATTTTCTTAGTCAACATTTAGTATTTTTCTAAAGGCATTTATTGTCAGAACAATGTTCATTGTCTTACTATTTCCATTTAGATCCACATAAATTTGACATCAATCCAAACCAAGCACAGTAGAAAACTGTTGCCTCTTCCCATTAACACCTGAGCAAAATCAGGGTTGACCTTAAAAACCCCATCCCCCTTCAGACACTCAGAACTCAAAATGAAATACGCCCCCTGGTGGCGATAAACATAGGAAAGGATAAATGGCTCCTACACTGTGATAAGAGGAGAAAACTATAAATATATCTCTGCACTCGACTTTACTGTATGGCTGGCTCGCTGTTACTGTCTCTTACTCTGCAGTTGTGGAGTCACAATGTCTGGGATTATGAGCGCCCCCTGCCATGAGACAAGAGAACTGCCTACCTCAACTCGAATCTGTTCTCTGCCGTTTCTGATCGCTCCTCAGCACATGAAACACGTTACACACACAGTTGGTGACAAAAAAACACTGTACATTATATACATAAACTAATTTATGAAAAATCATTTCATACATTAAATGTTTTTTAACCATTTTATTGGCGACACACAGACAGGACGAGCATGCTACCATAGAATGGCAGCCAGTGCAGTTAGTGAGAGGTTGATCAATCCCAGGTGAGGCTCAACTCGCTGCTGCCTCACCGGCTTCGCTTCTGAGCATTTGAATGGGAAAATGTGAAAATTCAGCGATTTTGAACAAAAAATAATCAGAATTGGTTAAGCTAAATGAAAAATAGGTACTTTATAGTACAAACCACAGGGTGAAAATAGCAATATAAATTATTTTATCATTATATATTATTTTTCCATGATGACAGGTGAGGCCCTGACTCACCTGCCTTCTCTGACCGCACGTCATTGAACCATAGACATTAAAAAATCGGTCATGTTCTATTTTTGCCCGTCAAATTATAATCATATTAACATAGGCTTTTAGTCGCATTTTTATGCGGTTTAGTTGGTATTCACCTAATTGAAGCGTGAATCCAGATCCCATCACACACAAAGCAGATGAATGCATCTAACTTTTTCTCCGTAGTGACAGAACCCATGTGGCCCCAATACTTATAATAAATTAAATTAAACGACTCGACTTAAATTACAAGCACTTGACCTGCTGGGGTCGGAACGCACAGTGCCTCACAAGTTCCTCCTGGTCCACAATTGCAGAGAAATCTGCGCTAGTTCATCAGTTAGTTGATTCTGTTGGATACAAACCGATCAATTGAACTCTGCTAGCTTTTTTTTTTTTACCCCTCCAGGGGGTCTTTTGTGGGCTCTAGTGTCCCTTATATGACAGTAGGCTGACAGAAAACGGGGAAGGAGAGGAGGGAAGACATGCGGCAAATGTCGTCGGGTTCAGGAGTCGAACCTGCGACGGCCGCGTCGAGGACTCAAGGCCTCCAAATACGGGTCGCACTAACCCCTACGTCACCATGGCACGCCCAAACTCTGCTAGCTTTTTACCCTGTGCACGGTCCGGGCGTGCACTTTTGTGAGGATTTCTTTTGTGTGTGTGTGATTTCGCTGCCTCGAAACGGACAGATTGATTGAGCCGCCGCGCTCCTCCAGACCGCCGCTCTCCTTCTGGGTACAGGAGGAAATGTCTTCCAGCTCTATTTGTTAAAACCGCAGGATGAGTAAAGTTTAGTTTTTCGCACCAGCGGAGCCGCGTCCGCATTAGTTGTGCAGTGCGGGGCTGTGCAGAGACCTTTGGAGAGGCAAGGGGTCAAAGTTTAAAAAAAGGGCATATTGAACAAGATCTTAAAAAATTGTACAACAACATAGCACCAACCAATATTAATCTAATCTAATATTTCATTGGATCATACTATATCATTGTCATCATGTGGGGGCAAAGCAAAGCAAATATAATCTATGTTTCCCTGATAGGTATAATGTTACTGTTTTTGCTGCTGACAAAGCTGGAGGGCTGTGTTGATCTGAGACTGTAGCTGTTAAACAGACCAGAGGAGAGAAGGTTACTGGTTATGACGTTATGAAATAAGCAAATTTGCTGCTATATTACTAAATAAGCCCTGCTACTTTTGATTAACCTCTGTAACAACTTGGCTGTAGACTGTTTTAAAGATCAAAAAAGCACAGAGGGGTTAACTCTACATAATTCTTTTATGTTGGCACCTCTGAAATGTAGAATTGTCAGACTGAGATATCAAGGGAAGGAAAACTCAGTAGCTGCTGGTAGACCCCTCCAGACAAACAGGGGCGCATGTAAATGGTTGAATTGTAATAGGTCATAGATCTAAAACTGCAGCAGTCATGAGAATGTTATTACATTTTATTTAATGTATTCAGCAAAAACATATTTTTAGGTGTTGGAAAAAAATTTACTTTGATAAACGAGCCATTGTCAAACATTACCTATTTTTCTTTTCAGGAAAAAAAAAAGTATTACAGTATGACACGTCAACTCTGCTGTGGATACCATAGACAATGTTTTAAAAAATTCCAATAGACTAAATTATTTTTATCTCATTGCATAAACTGTCTTAATACCCTAATCCAGGGGTCTCAAACTCCAGTCCTCAAGGGCCGCTGTCCTGCAACTTTTAGATGTGCCTCTGCTGCACCACACCTGAATAGAATAATTAGGTCATTAAGGCTCTGGAGAACTGATCTACACAAGGAGGAGGTAATTAAGCCATTTCATTCCAGTGTTTTGTACTTGTGGCACATCTAAAAACTGCAGGACACCAACCCTTTAGGACTGGAGTTTGACACCTGTGCTTTAGATTGAGATATTTCACTAAAAAATGTAGAGGGAATGAAAAATGTAACAGAATTGTCTGTGTAGGAGCAAACATCCTGCAATAAAGCTCATTAAATTTCTTTTGTTCTTTTAGGTATAACGAAAACCTGGATGGACACCTCTGGACAAAAACAGAGGAAGAAAACAAATATTAGCCTTGCTCTTTTATATGGAAAAAAAAACCCAGATGAAAAATTTAGTGATGCTGTATAGGCCTGTCGCGATAAACGATAAATCAATTAATCGTAAGATGAATTAAAACAATCGACGTCATTTTAATTATCGGCATTATCGTCTCTTCCGACCTTTTTCTCTTTCAGCTAATGACACTGAATGAAAAAAGGCTCAACTCCGGTGCTCTCCACTGACCCTCCCTTCCTCATTTCCTTAGTGTAAAGCCCAGCGCACACTACGATCTTAGAGCTGTCGGCCGATTGTCGGCCCATTTTCAAAACCTGACAGACCACACATTAGCTGACAAAAATCCTAGGTATAAAGGTTCAATCGGTTCGTTCCTGCCGTGTGGTGTCCAACAATGGGCACAAAATAATGGCTACAAGTCCAGTGAACTAATTTTAAAACCAGGCATTAATCAATGCTTTACTACAATCTACCTGCAATGCATGTGGCTAGTGTCAGCGTAAAGTCCTGACTGAATGAAAATCATTACAACCTTGTTTAAGAGGCTTGTTTTCCTACCTGGACAGCCAGTCAGTGGATTTAACGCTTTGCCTATTTGCAGTTTGCAGGACATTATTTAAACTTAAGCCTTGATCTTTTTAGTCAGGTATGAAAATCAAGGGAGTTTATTCTTCACATCTTAGTCCAGCCACTAATTAAATCACAGTTCTGTGTTTGAATGATTGACTTGTCTATGCATGCGCACTGTATGTACAGACCTGTTACATACTGTCGGTATTCTTTCACAATTAAAACTGTATCAAACATACTCAAAATGTAGGAGTGCAATTAGTAACAGTTGTGAAAAGTCCTAAATGTCCTCCTGATTGTCAAAAATCACACAATTGTCCCTCACTTTGAGGAAGGAATCTTAGGCAGATCCAAGCCTGCCAAATAGGGCTCTTTATTTCCTAATACAGATGAGAACTGTCAGTTTATAATTAAAACACACCAAATCTCATTTGTTTAATGACTGTCACTTACACACATTTATGAAGTGAAATAATCTTTGACTATTTGTAAGGGTTTTCAAGTTCTTGTTTAAAACGTTAGATTGGAGTTTTCTATCAGTGAACATGAGTCTTCTGTACAAAGGTCTGTAATTTAAAGGTTTTTGTGCTTCCAGATTGTTTTTTACCTTACATTTTACATTAGCAAATATTTTGTTGAAGAAAAAAATCTTTTGTTCTGTTTTTTATAATTGTACGTTTTTAGTTTTTTTTTTTGTTTGTTTTCAAATCAAATGAACTCAGTTTATCATGAATTACCTGGGTTCTTTTATGTCCACTACCCACCAGAACCTCCCTGAATCAAACCCAGTGAGGATGGAAGAGACGAGGCAGAGGAATGCCATGCTGATGCAAGTCTTAAAGGACGCTGCTGAAACCAGCGACAACCTTGCAAGAGGATTAGGACCTGAAAAGTAGACGCACCTCTCTCTGTTCATTGCTGGCTGTTGCTTGACATGAAGAGCCACAAATGAATCATAAACATGAACACTGTTGGAGTGCATAGATTCCGTTGTCTAGCGTGCAATTCTGTACATTACACTTAACTGTTTGATTAAAGCTCTTTCAACTAAAGAGTTTCTCATTCATTTTTATAACTGATTGCTTTTCCATTTTAAATGACCAGTCATATTTGTATTCTTATTTATTTAGATGCCATATCATGTTCCTGTTTATCAATCTGATCTGCATATGCAGGAAACTACCACTCAATGTTGATGTGTCTAAAGCAAAAGAATGTTTTTGGTTTTACTTCTGAGATTGTAACATTATTGGTGACTTGTAAAACTCATTGCAGGTCTACTTATTTCCAGTTTTCCCTCTTTGGAGCTTTGAAGAGTTGGAAGCATATTCCTGTAGATGGTGGGTGGGCAATCCATCTATTCCCCAGTACTACATCTTACAATACACTGATCAAAAAAAAAATCTTCATAATCTTTGATTTCTCTAAATTCCTACACTGTTGGGGATTATTTAAAATGCCCTTTAACAGAATTACTTTGCCAAGTTATGTCTACATGTGAAAGTTGGTCTTCCTGATGTGTGGCTTCACAGAGGTTTTCCATTAGCTGGTTTACAGATAGAGCCAGATACAAAATAAACAACTTGTAAGTCTAAGTATTTTATTGTCACCTTCCTAATATACAGTTGCTGGCCATGAAATTAGAATATTGGTAAACGTTGATTTAAATGAGTAATTCCATTTAAAAAGTTACATTTGAATCATATCATATATCATATGCGTATATCATATTCATTCATTAGATAAACTGTTATATTTCAAATGTTTTTCTTTTGGTATGGATGATTATTACTGACAATTAATGAGAACCCCAAATTCAGCATATTGTGAAAAGGTTCAATATTGAAGACACCTGGTGCTACACTCTAATTAGCGAATTAATTCAAAGCACCTTCAAAGGTCTTTAAATAGACTTAGACTTAGACTGACTTTATTATCATTTTGCATGCACAGGGTGTATACAGAACAAAATCTCGTTGCATATGGCTCAGAACAATGTTTTGAGGTTCCAATGTTATGAGGTTACTCCAGAATAAAATACAATATAAAATATGAATATAAATATAAAATATAAAGTGCAGGAATGACAGTAAAATAGAAGTTATTTAGCTATGTACATGTGCAAGGTATGAAGTGGAGACCAGTTTTTGAGTGCAGTCCAGTTAAGAGTTCAGCAGTCTGATGGCAAGTGGGAAAAAGCTGTTTCGGAACCTGGTGGACCTGCACCGGATGCTGCGGAACCTCTTTCCAGAGGGCAGCAGGGAGAACAGTCCATGGTGGGGGTGTGAGGGGTCACTGACGATGTTTCGGCCTCGGGACACGCAGCGCTGGGATGAAATGTCCTGAATGGAGGGAAGGGGGGCCCCGATGATCCTCTCTGCTGTCCGCACCAGTCTCCTCACGTTCTTCCAGTCGGAGGCGCTGCAGCCTCCACACCACACAGAGAGGCAGCTGGTCAGAATGCTCTCTATGGTGCTTCTGTAGAACGTCTTGAGGATGGGCGGGGGCAGGTGTGCTCTTCTCATCCTCCGCAGGAAATACAAGCGTTTCTGTGCCCTCTTGACCAGAGACGTGGTGTTCACAGTCCAGGTGAGGTCGTTTGTGATGTGCACCCCCAGGAATTTGGTGCTGCTGACCACCTCCACAGCCGAGCTGTTGATGAGCAGTGGAGCGTGGCTGGGCCGGTTCTTCCTGAAGTCGCTCAGTCTAGTTCTGTAGGCTACACAATCATGGGGAAGACTGCTGACTTGACACTTATCCAAAAGATGACCATTGGCATAAGGAGGTCAAGTTACAAAAGGTCATTGCTAAAGAGGCTGGCTGTTCACAGAGCTCTGTGTCCAAAGACATTCACAGAGAGGTGAAAGAAAGTAAAAGATGTGGTAGGGAAAAAGTGTACAACTAGTCGGGATACCCACACCCTGAAAAGAATTGTGCAGTGTTGTATAAAGTACTGAAATCTCAGAGTCAAGTAAAAGTATAAGTACCTCTCCAAAATATGACTTTGGTAAAAGTCCAAGTCACTGACTGAAATGTTACTTGAGTTAAAGTCTTAAAGTATCTGAAACGTCTTGTACTTAAGTATGGAAATTACTGTAAAAATGGATGTACTCAAGTAATGTAATGAAAAGTACAAGTAAAAAGTAAAACAAAGCAAATGCAGTTTGAATGACATTTTTTATATTTTGGTAAACTTGTCAAATACACTTAAAATAATGCACACCATCAAGTGCAGGCAAAATTAAACCTGCTAATAGATATACCTGCAGGCATCATTTAGTTAAGAAAATTAGGTGCTTTACCTATAGCACAAGGTTAACTTAACCTGCTTTACAACTGAACCAGCTTCTTAGTATACCCTCCAGGACAGAAAATACAAAGTTTTTGTAAGCCTTAAGTTTTCCCTTCAAGTAAGGTCAGTGCTGAAAATGAGAAAAATAAATAGTACAGAAAATGCGGCCAACATGAAGAAAAAGAGCTGTTACGATTACTCTACTTCACAAATCAGTGAATCAGTCAATGCTACAGTCAGTAGGTGGTGCACACAACTGGTCATTATGCAAAAGAAAAAAATAATTGGGAGGGAAATGCAGCTTATTGGCATCTGTAAACCTGGTTTTGAACTTGCATGCCTTTCCTATATTCGTTAAATTTAGTCTAAATTGCTATCGCTATGGCTTCTGTCCCCCCTTGAACAGAGGAGTCTAGGTAGCCTGCTACAGTCAACATTAGGCCTAAGCTAAATACACCACGTGTGGAACTGAAATAATGCCAAACAAAGTTCATTTATGGTCAACGTTTCACAATACAGTAGTGCCTAGTGACCAAGCTATAGTTACTGAAACAGGAGGATTATAACCATTTCATAAGAAGTTACCTCGATGTGTTTCTTCAAGTTGGACGGGGAGTTTTTGTAAGATAGAATTTCAACATCTTTGGGCAGGAATAACATAAACTGCATGCGGTACGACCAATCTTTAACACCCACGAAAGAGTGTATTGTGTTTAAATAAGGCCATGGGCTCTCATCACCAGCTGGTGGTTCCCCTGGAGCCGTGTCCGACGTAGTTGCAGTCGTTGTGGTCTCCGTCTCCTCCTCCATGTGACTGCTGCTGATTGCGAGACTTGCTTTGTGTTTAATGGGAGAAGCGAAACAGGTGTATCCTATTGGTGGTGATGAACAAGCCCAGGCAAGTAGGCTACGGACTTTGTTCGGTAGCCTACTTGCTACTCGCTAATCAGTAGGTGGGATCAAAACACTTGCATTTCTCTCTCTCGCTTTTTTGTAACGAGTAACTAAACCACACATTGAAAATGTATCGGAGTAAAAGTACGCAATTAAGTTCGGAAATATAGTGAAGTAAAAGTAAAAGTCATCAAAAATTTTCATACTCGAGGAAAGTATGAAGTACTCCAAAATATACTTAAGTAAAGTAGTGAAGTATTTTTACTTCGTTACTATACAACACTGGAATTGTGAAACAAAATCTATTTAAAAATGTGGGGAAGATTCACAAAGAGTGGACTGCAGCTGGAGTGCTACAAGAACCACCACACACAGACATATGCAAGACATGGATTTCAGCTGTTTCATTCTTTGTGTCAAGCCACTCCTGGCATCAGAAGTGTCTCACCTGAGCTGAAGAGAAAAAGGACTGGACAGCTGCTCAGTGGTCCAAAGTTATGTTCTTTGATGAAAATTTTGCATTTCCTGTAGAACTCAAGGTCCTAGAGTCTGGAGGAAGAGAGCAGAGGCACAGAATCCATGTTGCTTGAGGTCCATTCAAAGTTTCCCCAGTCAGTGACGGTTTGGGTGCCATGTCATCTGCTGGTGTTGGTCAACTGTGTTTTCTGGGGCTCAAGGTCAACACAGCCACCTAACCCTACCCCTCCAGGAAGTTTTAGAGCATTTCATGCTTCCTGCTGCTGACCAGCTTTATGGAGATGGAAATGTCATTTTCCAACAGGACTTGGTACTCACACACAGTGCTTAACACAGTGGTGTTTTAGAACCATGGCACCCCTGTTCTTTTTTAGCCAGCAAACTTGTCTGACCATAACTCCATAGAAAATCTGTGGGGTATTATGAAGAGGAAGTTGTGAGACTCCAGACTCAACAATTCAGAAAATGTCACTATGACAGCAACCTGAGCTCACATAACACCTGAACAGTCCCACAGACTGATGGACTCCATCCCACGCTGGCTGAGAGAATATAGTCTCAAAATACCTGTGCATATGTAATACTGGATTTGTAATCCGTGTAAGGATGTTTGTGTGTAAATTTGGATAGTTTTATATGTGAAACATGACTTATAAACCGTAAGAATTTTTTTTTTTTTTAACTCCGGGTACTTGTAAATATGTGGTTGTATGCATACACAAATATTAATAAATTATGAAAGCAAAATATAAGTACACACACACACACAAATGTACCTTCTACAAATATAAAATTTCTACACACAGATTTTTTAACTTCAAACTCACAAATCTCATAATTACAAACTCAAACCTTTTCCTACCCCTACAAATGTTAAATAAGTTTGCCCGAGTTGTCTGATACACACAGACAAAACTGCATTTACGCACATATCAGGTTACAAGTGCACAAGAATTTTGAGACTATTTTCACTCCATATATCCAACAGCCTCAGATTTGTGTTTAAGTGGTGCGTTTCAATACTGGTTGAAAGTTAGGTCATCTGAGTTTTGTTTGGAGTCTAATCTTCTGAATATTTGTTGCTGTGCTTGTGTTGAAGGTGGTAAAGATGTTATCCATCTATTTTCTGTTCACCCTTTGTCCCTAATGGGTTTGGGAGGGTTGCTGGTGTCTATCTCCAGCTACGTTCCGGGCGAGAGGCGGGGTACACCCTGGACAGGTCGCCAGTCTGTCGCAGGGCAACACAGAGACATACAGAACAAACAACCATGCACACACTGTCCGTTATCCTGCAATAGCTAGCCCCACCCACTTCATCACAACCCTCCGGGGCTGACTACTGACCAGTTCTCTGTCTAACAGGTCCGGAAAATCTCTAAGACCTGGGTATTACCCTAAATGAGATCTATAAGAGATAATCTATTCAAACTGGTGTCGAAAGCGATTCGTCTAGCTCTAACTACCTCCAATCCAGAAGTTACGACCCTTTTCAGTTAAGAAACAATCAGCTGAGTAGCCCTCACAGCTGCATAATTCCAATAACCACTTCTGTTAACGGTAGCTCGCTTTCTAAAATATAACTCGCTCTTGGAACCGGCTAGACTATATTTAGTGACTTGGATGTAAGTCCCTGGGTCATTATTTTACTATCGCCAAAGGAAATTATGAAGCCTCCTCTTTTCTAGAACCATGTACATTAATTTTACCTTTATTAGAAGAACTGAAGAATGATTAAACGACACAATTAATTCCAATGTCCACCAACCTCATTAGAATTTTAGAGTATGCATTTATTAAGCAAGCTTAAGCAGGGATATGTGACATACAAATCAATAATCAATTGTATATAAATTTGAGAACAGTATAATAAGATCTACATGTATAACCATACCATGCCGTCTCCTTTCCCTAACTTATGTCACAAGTTCTGAGATAGATTTTGGGGGGAAATTCAACTCACACCCAGTTGCTGATGGATCTTTAGCAGCAGGAACATCCAGGAGCCTTGGTCAGACTCTTTATCCTTATGCGGAAAAATCCTCTTTAGAATAGTAGCAAAGTAGAACGGGATTAAATCCTTTAAAGACCCAGCTTTTTATCCCTCCGGGACCTTTGTCTTTTCTCCAAGTCTGTTGCGATGTATTTGGGTTGAGGCAAGACCGACGGTCGAATCAGGAACTCGGGCTTGGGCGTTCGGGACTTGTCCCTTCTTGGCGGCGCTGAGTATCAAGTCTCCCGTGGTTCCAGGGTGCGGTCCGTTGCTGTTTCCTCTGCTTCCCCGTTTCGACTCCTTCAGCGCCGCGGACAAAGAACCCTTACTTCTCCTTTTTCGTCTGCTTTTATACGTTTCTCTGCCATGTATGTGTATGGGGAGTTGTAGTTTACGTGGTTTCCTGAACATCTGCTGATTTTCATGGAAACCCCCTTCGGCCCCTCCTGTCTGCTGACTGGGGTGGAAAGTCCCGTCCTTCCTTCAGCGTGTTGATCTTAGCCAACCATACCGCACCACCCATCCTGTGCGTTCTGGCCATCTGTTCAGAACTGCTTGCGACAGCAGGAACTCACAAGTTCCCCTTCTCTTTCCACTCACTATTTTTTATGTCATTAATCATTAAACACAGTCAACCCATAACCTATATTAAAAACCTTTTGCATCAATTTTCAAATCATCACAACTTTGATATTCATTAAGAATTAATCACCTCTTTCTCTTATCCTAAATCATCAAACATAATCATCTCATTGTCTCATTGGTGTTATCATTACAGATCATTATTCATATATTTCAGAACCATTCAGTGATTACTTATACACATACACATTCTACCAATTGTACTCATACATGTCCAACTTAATCATTATAAATCAAAACACAAGATTGCGTTATTTCTTTCAGGCCTTCATGCACCTTTTTCTGCGTGTACCTGGATAGATCTCAAACCCCATACCAGTTTTCTTGACAACACACACTCACACCTAGGGAGAATTTAGAGAGACCAATTAACCTGACAGTCATGTTTTTGGACTGTGGGAGGAAGCCGGAGTACCCGGAGAGAACCCACGCATGCACAGGGAGAACATGCAAACTCCATGCAGAAAGACCCCAGCCGGGAATCGAACCCAGGACCTTCTTGCTGCAAGGCAACAGTGCTACCAACTGCGCCACTGTGCGGTAAAGATGCTATTTTCATTGGAAAACAGAATACCTCAGTACTTCTTATCAATAGTCCAAAATTATTTATAGATATATTGTGCATTTTTGAGCTAAAAGCAGGGCCGGCCCAAGCCTCCATGGACCTTAAGCGAAATTTGGTTTTAGGGCCCTTTAGTTCTCCTAATAATGTGGACTGGCTCCAATCAAAAGTCAGATTATTAGATTATTCACACACCTACTATAAACTTATTGCATCTCTGATAGTGATGTCTCATTATATCCACGTATAATATAGGATACATTTATTGGCTGATTTAACGGCCCTTAACTTTGGGGTATTGGTGATCAGCCTATGCTTAAATGAAGCCAATCTTATCCACTGATCTAATCTTCGTCAGCAAAGCTTTAGAAATCAGCCACTGTCCTCTTCTGCTCTGCAATGAGAGGTTTGACTGACAGACTGGCCCACCAGATCATGTCTGCATGTGTGCAGTTAACAATATTCACCCCACTGTTGCCAACTCAGTGTCTTTCTTGCTACATTTAGGAACATCCATCCATCCATCGTCTGTTCACCCTTGTCCCTAATGGGGTCGGGAGGGTTGCTGGTGCCTATCTCCAGCTACGTTCCAGGCGGGAGGCGGGGTACACCCTGGACAGGTCGCCAGTCTGTCGCAGGGCAACACAGAGACATACAGGACAAACAACCATTCACACACAACACACACCCCTAGGGAGAATTTAGATAGACCAATTAACCTAACAGTCATGTTTTTGGACTGTGGGAGGAAGCCGGAGTACCCGGAGAGAACCCACGCATGCACAGGGAGAACATGCAAACTCCATGCAGAAAGACCCCGGCCGGGAATCGAACCCAGGACCCTCTTGCTGCAAGGCAACAGTGCTACCAACTGCGCCACTGTGCAGCCATTTAGGAACATTTCAGACAAAAAAAAAATTGGTATCGGCCAAAATCAAAAAGGGCAGGTCAGGCTTTTTAAAGATTGATAATCGGCGAATGGCTGAAAAACTGCAATTGGTGCACCCCAACTTTAGATATAACACACACACACACACGCACACACACACACACCCCCCCACACACACACACACATATTCATGACATTTTTTGATTAAATTAAATTCTCTTAGGTGTAATTACAATAGATACAAATTTTATTTATACCAGGTGAGTGTTTCTCATCTGAGAATGTGCACCGGTACCGAATTGATTCTGTGCCTTCAAACAATTTTAATTGGAGACGTTTTGCATAACTTAGAAGTTCATGTAAAATACTGTTTGTTTTAGATACATAAATTATCATGCAAAGCAGCAAACAAAATATTGCCAACTACAGCTTAGTTGGCAATATTTAATGCATTGATATATTAATGCAGTACCCATGTAGCCTGATGTCAAAACATTTTGCTAGACAATATCAAACATGGGCTGCACAGTGGCGCAGTTGGTAGCACTGTTGCCTTGCAGCAAGAAGGTCCTGGGTTCGATTCCCGGCCGGGGTCTTTCTGCATGGAGTTTGCATGTTCTCCCTGTGCATGCATGGGTTCTCTCCGGGTACTCCGGCTTCCTCCCACAGTCCAAAAACATGACTGTTAGGTTAATTGGTCTATCTAAATTCTCCCTAGGTGTGAGTGTGTGTGTGAATGGTTGTTTGTCCTGTATGTCTTTGTGTTGCTCTGCGACAGACTGGCGACCTGTCCAGGGTGTACCCCGCCTCCCGCCCGGAACGTAGCTGGAGATAGGCACCAGCAACCCTCCCGACCCCATTAGGGACAAGGGTGAACAGAAAATGGATGGATGGATGGAATATCAAACATTGAGTATCAAACATTGAGAATCAAACGTAAAACGTTATCAAACACGTTTTGAAGCTAAAAAACCTCAGTAATATACAGGGCCAACAACGAGAATCTACTCATTTTAAGTTAAAACTCAATTTCATACAAATACAACCCAGATAGCACAACATGACTGAAACAACACTGAAACAATGTCAGGCAAAGACATTTAATCTATGTTGAAGCCTGGCATTGAAACGGAATTGAAATTGGTCGGTGACTTACATGTTGAATCAATGTTAGGGTTGCAACCATAACTGACACTATATCAATGTTGATTCAACCATCATTTTTGTATGTCAATTTGCATGCATATTTGTGTTGATTTTACATTGAATCAATGCTGATTCAACCATCATCTGACTGTGTATCTGCATGCAGATTTATGTTGATTTTATATTGAATCAATGTTAGGAAACAATGTTGATTGAATTTTTTGGTCTGATAGTTCTACATCATAACATACCACTAAAAGTTTCTTCACTGGTGTTAAACACACACGTTTATTGGCAGATGATGGGTATCATGGGTATATGTCGTTCAAAATTATCTTACATTGACATATTTCCAAAAATGTGTGTACAAAAGGTTAAAAATGATAACATGGCATTGATAACATTTTATTTAAGAAAAGAGGGATAGATCTTTAAACATATTTGACTCCTTTGACTGTCAAATATCAGTCTACTGTCCATGGAAGAACAGCGTCCATGAAGTTAAGCCTTGTACTGGGTGAACCAGGGAAACAGGACAAGTTGGGGTAACCCAACTTTGGTTCCTTCCTCCCGTTCTGGCGCATAATGAAGCCACTTCTCGACAGTTTTACTGCAGTCAGTCAGCTTTGGGTCAAACTGCAGAGCAGCAGCTGAAAAACACAAAATTAAGAGTGAGGAAGGCACCGATAAAAAGATGATAAACATTTGAAAAGTTCTGAAAGTCATTGAAATATTAAATAGTATATCGGTTATAGGTCTAACAACAAACAAACCGTACAGTTGCCCATGTACACTCAGTTAAAATAAGGACACGCTAATGAATATTCATTAATATTTATCTTAATGTTAGTTGACATATACAATTACATTTATCCATCAACCTGCAGCATAAACTCATAACGCTCAGCCCGTCCCTCCAGTTTCAAACTCATATTGCACTCATGTTAAAATGAGGGAATCAATATTAAAAATAAATAGCTGTTTATCAGAAGATCTAAAGATAAAACTCAGAGAGGATCAGGGTTGATTTAACACACTAAAGACAGAAAAACAGAGCAAAAGGTGATTTGTACTGTAGTTGGAAAAATTATTTATAATATTTACAGGATAAACTTCCATCAAATAACTGGTTCAATCTTCCATTAATCAAACATTTCCAAATAAGTTGATGATTAAATTCATTCAAAAATGTCCATATTCTGATAAAGATCCCGCACAAGTAGTAATAGTCAAATTTAGTTTAACCAATTACCAATCCAGGAATCAACAGACTGAATCAGTCTTTAGCAGGTTTAGATCAGTGTTTCACCTGCCTTACATGTTTTAGGTGTTTCCCTTCTGCCACACACCTGGATTGAATCTGTGGGTGATTAACAGCCTTCTGCAGTTCTTGATGGCTACAGAAGAGATCATGCAATCATCCAACTCAGCTGTTCTGGAATAGAGGCACATCCATTGAGGAAGGGAGAGGGGTACGGGGAAAATAAAGAGGGAAAGGTTAGGGGACTAGGGAGAGGAAGGGGGGTGTAAAGAGAGGAAGGCTGGGAGGAGCTGGTGGGGGGGATGAAAAGTGGGGAAGGTTTGGGAGGGGAGTAGGGGGAGATGAGAAGGAGGTGAGGAGGGGTGCAACAAATAGCATACTTGGATTCAAAATTAATTAGACACTGGTCCTCAAGGCAAACTGACCTGCATGTTTTCAATTCAGCAAAACCAACTATTAAAATTCAACCACAAAACATTGATTCAATGACATCTTTTCAACATCAGTTAATTAGCTAGAATTGAATGATTGCTTAATGGTTTATCCATCATCAGTCGTCACCCTTAACCATAAATTCAACCTTTGTGATCATAATTCAACATTGAATTAACATCTTTAGCAAACAAGCCAACAGCAAGGTGGCTGTGTGGTTGGGAGATCCCAGTCATGTAAATAGTGGGGGAGGACCACTCCACTCCTTGTAGTAAGTTGTAGACGTTTTTGTGTCAAGATATCACGCACAAACAGTCAGTAATAATTTTTATGGACAAGTAAGAAAATGTACAAAAAGGAATCACAACCCACTATTCTCAACAGTGCTTAATTTAAAATGTGATAACCCTACCTCAATAATAAAATGCTCCCACCCAGAGCGCCGATGAATAGGTGCGACCAAACAGCATACATTGATTCAGCATTGATCAGATGTTGATCAGACATCAGCATTTCACAATTCTAGACTTTTCCAAATTTGGGAGGATTATGCCCCACCCTTGTCTATTAGTTTTATGCAGTAAAACAAATGGGGAACACCTGGCATTTTTAAGCAATAAAAGTTTGACTCATCTAAACCAGGGGTGTCAAACTCCAGTCCTCAAGGGCCGCTGTCCTGCAACTTTTAGATGTGCCTCTGCTGCACCACACCTGAATAGAATAATTAGGTCACTAAGGCTCTGGAGAACTGATCTACACAAGAAGGAGGTAATTAAGCCATTTCATTCCAGTGTTTTGTACTTGTGGCACATCTAAAAACTGCAGGACACCAACCCTTTAGGACTGGAGTTTGACACCTGTGATCTAAACGAATTAAAACAGATTTGCAAACATATATAGACTTAGTTTCAATGAAAAAAGTGGCAGAATATGTAAAAGTAAAAGTTGTCGTCCATCATCTGGTCTGTATGATGGTCACCATCTGGATTGGGGGCGACATAGCTGCGTAGGAGCAGCCAGGGCAAAGAAGAAGAACAAGTCAGACTTCCGTTTCCTGTTAAAAGATCCGCGCTACAACATCGCATCATGTAAGCTTCTACATTTTGATTTTTCTCCTCCACATATTTTTGAGTTGTTTTAAGTTTACCAGATAAACAAACTGCTTCCCAGTTTTATTCGTAAAACTGGGAAGGAGGATAGAAAGCTAATGTGAAATACCCGACAAGCTAGCTGTAAATTTAGCTCCCAGGGCTAGCCTGTTCACAATGGCAGTAGCATGTGTTACGGGGCCAACTGGCAGCCGTGTGCCCTCTGCCCGGCAGTCATTTTCCCGTTGAAGTCACTTCAATATATCTTGAGGATCTGAAGCGGAACAGGACTCGGATCCAAGGCACCATCTCAGAATCACAGGGCTCAGGCAGCCAGCCAGGTCTAGGTTGAGCTCACTATCACGCAGCCAGACTCAGGCTTATGATCAGTCTGAGCCAGGAGCACACACCCAGGCTCAGGGTCAAATGATTGGAAGAGAACACGCACACATAGAGCTAAGCTGAAGGTATGACTGACCTTAGGAACAAGATGAACAAAGTGAAATTGACCTGTCTAAAAATGCAAGTTGTTTTTTTTTCCCAACTACCTTCCTATTTTTTATTCTGAAATATTCTTAGAATTCAGATAAGTTGGTGCATCCTAGCAGTTTGTTCCAGCATAGATCACATTAAAACCAAACACCTTGAGTCAACAACAGAGAGCAGAGTTGGATATCGTTAGACTCAGATCCACCAGGATGATTATTATAATATAACTCATGGTTAAATATGATTATACATTAAGAGGTAACTTTAATTGTACTAATCCTATCTGAAGTGTGTTTCTCTATGCAATAGATCTGAACTTTAAAATTTATTTCAGCAGAATGCCCAAATCAAAGGAAGTGCTGTCATCCACATCTGGAAGTGATTCTGACAGTGAAGTAGAGACTAAGGTTTGATCGTAAATGCAAACTTATTTGTTAACTTGTCTGATGTAATATATATGTGTGTGCGTGTATGTATTTATGTGTGTATATATAGATAACTGATGTGCACATCTATACACAGTTGGTTTAGTGTGTTTTTGTAGTTTCTGTTACCTTAACTGTTCTTATTAATATTATTTTTTTTAGACAAATCTTTTCTCAACCATTGTGCACAAGTTGAGCTTGAAATAATTTCTGTGTAGTTGCTATGTTTGGATATAATGACAGGTAACATCTGTTCCTAGGCAAAAAGAAAGAAGCCAAGTGCACCAGAAAAACCAGCCAAGAAACAAAAAAGTGGAGAGAGCTCAAAACCTGGTAGCTCCTCCAAAGGCAGTGGTGATGGAGACAACATGTTCCAGGTGAGTTGCAGTAAGATCACAAGTTACAAAACACAAATATTAGCTGATACACACAAGAAGATGGCCACTGAAACTGCAGACTGTTGCACTGACACAGTCAGGGTAGTAAGTGGTGATTTGAGCCTCCTTATAATTTTAAAGTTTTTCCTGTATGCTAAGGTCAAAAGAATAAAGTTTTGAAAAAAATACATCAGCATGCATGCGCTCTTTCAGGTTGTGGATTGTAAATTTTGTGATGGTCCATGGTTTGTTATTCAACTTGTAATCATAGAGAAAACCTGTTTACAGAAGTTCTAAAACTTGCACAGTATTACAGTATTGGGTTTAGATCCATTACAGTGGACCCCCCACACACAGCCTCACAGGAGAGATGTGCGCTAGAGTTTAGATTAGACCTAAAGAATCAACCTTACTCAGACTGAGCCCGTAGACATTGTATCCAAGCCAGATCTGAAAAGCAGAAAGGCCTCAACACAGATTAGTTATGCATTTGTAGGTTTAGCACATAGTGTTGTCTCATATGTACATCCTTGATACAGAATGACTTCTTGTTGTCTTCTGCTATCCTGAATTAAAAAGGTCAAGTAAAAATATCTAAACAGTTTCTCTGTGGCAACCTATATTATATATTGTGAATATATATGGCATAGCAAGTGGTGACTTGTGGAATAAATTTAATATTTGAACTAGTTCTCTGCAGGATTCTGACAGGTGTCTGATTCCTGTGTACTGATACATGAGGGAGAAGGGAGATGGTTCTCATAATACTTTACTTTCAGTCCCTATGAGATAATTGAAAGCTATGAAGGTCAAAAAGGAAGTAGAAAACCCACAGTGGGCAGTGAAATGAACCTGTTTTACTGTAGCATGGCAGTTGGGATTTTATACCTGCTGAGACACTTTAAAGTGTCACTGGTGTGATAAAACTACTTGCAATCCCTCTATACTGTACAAGATTTTAACAGAAATACTTTATGGTTGTGAGAAGTAGAAAAATTAACTCAAAACTTGGAAATAAGAGGAATAGCAGGGCTGGTCACTGAACGCCATGCTCAGAACATTTATATGTTGGAACATATGCAGAACTTGTACCAGTTACTTTAAAGTAACTGGATTACTTGAATTAAACCAGAATTAAGGATGAATAATTATTATATACACAGATCTGTTTATTACCATTCGGTGATTTGGAGGCGACAGATGCCCAGCTCCAACATTTCCTCCCCAGAAATGGAGTCATTGTTTCTTCCTGAACTATATGGCTCAAATAAACAAGGTTGCACTCCTTCATTAGAACCAGCTCCTTTTTCTTCATCACTTCATCCAGCCTCTTCCTCCAGAACTGCACATAAATCGCTCAAGTCTTTGCTGAAACTTACAGCATCCTCCGCTTCTGTGTACTCAGCTTTAGTTGTGCATGTTTTGACTTACCATCATTACAAGACGGCGCCAGCGTTTGACCTGATTACTACAGACAGAAACAACACAACTCTGAAATGTAGTGGAATTTATCAGTCTGTGTGAAATATTTATTATTAACAGCTTTTATGTACACAGAATGAAAACATATTGCATCTTTTAAATCAAGTGTTTTTTTGTGTGAGTGACACTTTAAGGTTCTCTGTATGTTAGTTATTTGTGTTCATGACTAACTGAATGAATAATAATACAAGTCTTTTTAGTTTTCTGTCTGGCCATCAGTTTATGCTAGATACCTAAAATAGACATAAGAAAAAAACAATAAGGACAACACCCTGAATATGGGGAGATTATGTATTTTGTGAGCTGTACATCAATTCCAAATAAATTAGACACAGAGCTATCCATCACCGTTTTAATAGATGGATGGTGGAGTGAAAGCTTTGGATATTTTCCTGAAAAGATGCAGTCCAAATTTTTCCTGGCAGCTCAACACAAAAAAACAAACATTTGGCAGATGGATGGCTGACTCCTACTGCTGCCTAGCTCTCATGGTTTTTGATGTTTCCTGATAATTCCACAGAAATCTATGTCTATGACTCCTGGCCTCTAACATGATCACAAACTGCTCATGCAGAACATGCAATACCCTTTTTGACTCTGGACTTAAAAAAGGAAGCGTGTTTAAGTTCTGAAGCAGGATTGACTCTATTCTTGTACATGCAGATCGGTAAGATGAGATATGTCAGCGTTCGAGATTTCAAGGGCAAAGTCCTGATTGACATCAGGGAATACTGGATGAACCAAGATGGGGAGATGAAGCCAGGGAAGAAAGGTAATCCCATCAGAAAGTTTCGGTTATGTTACAGATAAATTATTACTATTGGATGTTAGTATTGCTTTTGCACACATGGTTATTCTCCTTTGTTTTGTTTGTGGCTTTTAGGCATCTCCTTGAATCCTGAACAGTGGAACCAGCTAAAAGAACAAATGTCAGAAATTGATGATGCAGTTAAGAGATTATAAATATTCCTTTCATCTTTACCTGTTGAACTAATTGGGCATGTTTGTTAGGTAGTTTTGTAAAGCCTTTGGATTTATTTCCTAATTTGTAACTTTTAGGTTTAGTTATGTGCAAACCTTGACTTTGTGTGTGAAAGTTATTTTGAGCTATTCTTGTGGGTTGTGGGGAGAGGAGTAGGTGGATAATCATTATACTTTGTTGGGCATAGTGCACCAATTTAGTGACTACAGTCATGTTTTTGTATTGATTAATAAAAACAATTCACTAGCTTAATTTGTTGTTGTTCCTATTACCAGCTCTCTTAGAGCAAGAAGTTACAGGATGTGGTTTAATGTGATTTATTGCTTCAGAGAACTTAGTCTAATGCCCCTTTTCCACTGGTTTGTGCGTAGTGTTTGTCTCACATTCTCCACATCCGCCCTTCGCCCTGCCCATTTTGGGTACTATTTCCGCCCTTGCACGAATTCCACATTTTTACGGATTTCAGCGAAGTGTATTACCCAAAATTCATTGCTGCCAATGTTTTGTTGTTTCTTCCAGTCTTTTGTAGAAAATTAAAAGAAAATAGCATGACAAGGTACACATTAGTAATAAACTAGAAAATTCCTGAAGAAATTTAACCGGAGCCTGCCAAATTGTGCCTGTCGGTTTGAACCCAGTGTTCTGACACTAAACATTAGCATCAATGCTAAGTTTAGCTAACAATTACAAAATAGCATGTGGGGAATCACAAGAATGTTAACTAACCTGGACTTGCACCCTTCAGTATATTAAAATGAATGAATCCACTCAAATTAGCCAAAATGCTAATATTAGTGTGAATGCTGTCAATAGCATGTGGGATATCAATAGCATGTTGTCCTACATGGACTTGCTCCATTCAGTGTGTTAAACATGTCTAATAAATAAGTAAAATATCTAATAGCTTATTTTAGGGAAAAGGCTAATGCTAATGCACTAGTGGGGGGCAGTGAAATGCTAATGTTTGTGCTAATGTTAGTGCATTAACCTGAGAGAAAAAGATAATACAGGCTAATATTATTGCACCGCGTATGACGGTGCATTAACCTGAGAACAATATTGAGGCTTTTATTTTGAAATTTTCAGTAAGATTAATTTTAAATGGCCAAACTAATCCAATGTGTAACAGTGGTTGGGTTATACCAGTGGTCCCCAACCACCGGGCTGCGGACCAGTACCGGGCCGCGCGACTAAGAAGGTTGGGGACCGCTGAGTTATACAATGCCCAAAACATTCTGCCATGTCTGTAGTTCTAACATTCTGCTCAGCCTCCTTCTGTAGTAACTCAGAGTTCCACCATCATTGTAGTTTTTAATTGCCACCTCAATCCTCCTGTGTAGTAAGTGAGAGTTCCAACATCTCTGTAGTTCTGACATTCTATCATGGACCATACCACAGGGGCCACGTTTCATTGGCTGTTGCCCATTCTATTTTTAGCGTGGCTACCGCCGTCTCGCAAACACACGCTTCCCGTTAGCCAAGTACAGCATAATGCCAGTACTGATACAACTTCTACACCTTGAAGCCTGTCTGCTACACAGTCTTACGTTAGCTAAACAGATCAATGTGCAATGTGTCTGTATCTGACATACACTAAAGATTTTATTTTAGCAGAAAAGGCTTTGGACTAAACTCATGGGTAGGCCTGTCGCTATAAACGATAAATCAATTAATCGTACGATAAATTAAAACTATCAACGTCATTTCAATTATAGGCATTATCTCTCTTCTGGCCTTTTTCTCTTTCTGTTGATGACACCGAATGAAAAAAGGCTCAACTCCGGTGCTCTCCACTGACACCTCCCTTCCTCATTTCCTTAGTGTAAAGCCCAGCGCACACTACGATCTTAGAGCTGTCGGCCGATTGTCGCCCATTTTCAAAACCTGACAGACCACACATTAGCTGACAGAAATCCTAGGTATAAAGGTTCGATCGGGTTCGTTCTTGCCGTGTGGTGTCCAACAATGGCTACAAAATAATGGCTACAAGTCCAGTGAACTAATTTTAAAACCAGGCATTAATCAATGCTTTACTACAGTCTACCTGCAATGCATGTGGCTAGTGTCAGCGTAAAGTCCTGACTGAATGAAAATCATTAGAACCTATTTACATCACGTTAACGAAGAACAGCTGAAAAGTTACCGGGTTTATCAACTGAGGTAGTAATTTCGCTCCAACTCCTCCTCTTGTCATTTCTATATTCTTTGCATCATGGGCGTAGGTTTGGGTATGGACGGTCGTGACATGTCACGACCAATATTCAAGGGATATAAAATAGTCCCGACCAATTTTTGCCATATTAATTAAAAAAAAATGTATTTTTTAACAAAAAATAAATAAACGAAAATCTACATTGATTAGTTTAATATTTCAATATACTACACAGTGGTAGCATTCATTTTAAAATTCGCTGTTCTCAACTATGACGACCCATGCCGCTATTGGCTCAAAGAATGTGGATCTTCGTTCTTGGATTAGCTGCACCAGGCGGCGGCCAGCTGGCCACACGCGGAACGGAAGCTTGGTTCCGTGGTGCTGATGGTGAACGCGTCTCCTTCTGAGTTTGACATTTATTATGAGTCTCCGAGACCATGTCGCCACCAAAAACGAAAAGGACGACAGACATTAGAAGTTATTTCGCTACCTCGGCTGTAAGTACAGTGAGGGGACCCATAAGTTAGATATCTATCACGCAACGCATTTGTGGTAAAGTCCGGTGTTTAGTAAGGTCAGCACTGAATGTGAGGTAGAATAGGTCTGTTAATTATGTAATACTTTTTCACATAGGATGCTCAGACAGCAGAGCAAGCAATTTTATGAATCTTTTTTCCTCTTAAATGCATAATATCTCAACAATTGGATCTTTTTCCTGAAGTGCAAGAAGTCATTTTTTGTTCTTATCTGCAGTTGTGTTTGTATAATCAGTAGATCCAGAGGATATTTCTTATGATCTTACTTGTAATGTTTGCTGAATTTTGAAAAGGAAAAAGTAAAGTGTTCTTGAACTGATCTGCTGAGTATGACTGTATCTGGTTGTATACACAAGATGTATGATCTGGTTATGGTTGGGGGGAGGGGGCTATAAGCCAATGTGGTCTCCCCCCCCCACCCCCCGGTCAAAAATGGTCAGGGGGGCAGTAAGTTCTAAGGTCCCACCAAAACTTAGACCAAACCTACGCCCTTGCTTTATATGTTGAATAAACATTAATGTTGTTTCCACTATTATCTCCGATGTCTGCTGGACTTCGGGTTGCACTGTATCAGCTGTTTGGGATTCCCCGACGTAATTTCCCCTTAGAAAGCGCGAGGAGAATCCGCGCTTTCTGATTGGCTACCTGTCACATTCAACAGGCTGCGTTAAAGCTCCCAGTCGGGGAAAACCCCTGATTTGGACCAGAGCGGCAACGACGATCTACCGTAACACACCACACAATCTTAGAAAGACCAACGTTCTAAGATTGTTGTATGGGGAAAAATAGGAGCAAAAAATCATGTAGTGTGAACTATTGCATCTGGTAGTCGATGTGCCTGTCTTCTCTATTTAAATCTAATTATTACTGAAGGGCAACATAATATACACACTTCATAATCTGCAGTCTTTAGGTTGAATGCAGTATTTATTTCCACTTTGGCTTTATGTTGTTTAGTTTTTATCAAGTACATTTTTTTGTTAATGGAGACTGAGAATCCATTTTGTTTTTGGTTGTTTTGTTTATTTTATTTATCAGTTCCAGTGTTAAATATGCTTTTGAAAATAAAGTATATCTATCTTTGGCAGGAAATCGCATGCATTATTACGTCATTTCCATTACATCAGTGTAAAAAGGTCTTCAAACAATATTATCGTTTATCGCAATAATTTTTTGAGACAATCGCTCAGCAAAATTTGCTATCGTGACAGGCCTACTCATGTTACTCATGTTAGCCACTCTAGCACCAAGTACAGTGTATCAGGCCTAGACACACTCAAACATTTGCCAACAAACCACAGGAATCACCCACAGATTTCAAAAGTAGCCTACAAAACGATGAGTGCCCGACTTACCCAGCCTTGCAAGAACAATAGGCATCAGTGATCTTGTCCACAACTATATTGATGTAGAGGGTGTGTGGATCTGCCGTTTTACTCATCGAGCGAAAGCATTTTGCTGTGACGTACACAATGTTGGAGGCATCACGTGACTCAAACACCTTGATCTCATCCAAAAAAGATGACATGAACCTGTTAGTTCCTCTATCCATTGTAGTAGCTGATATATTGTGAAAATCCGGTAGAAATGATGCACTAATCGAGTCAGAAATGCACAGCAGAGAATCAGTCGAAGTGGAAGATGCCATGTTTACTTAGAAACAACGCTCGCGAGGCTTTGTTTGTGAGACTTGCGGCCACGTGGGATTTTCTAGGTCAGTTGTGGGCGGAGCTTGGTAAGGTCCATTGTAGTTCTAAAGTGGAGCTCAGCTCTCGGCCAACTCAGTCATGTGTGTGTGTGTGAGACAGAGAGCTGGAGAAAGATTTTTATCTTTGTGAGACAAAGTCAGTTTTTCTGAAAAAAGCAGTCCGAACAACTCCTTCCCGTTCAGGAACCACGAGACGTATTCTAAAACCGTTTGAAGCATATTAGAGGGCTATTTCTCGTCTCCGCGATTCATATCTGTAGCTCTCCCTGAGAAAAAGATAACAAAGGCCTGAGAGGAATATTCAGGCTTTTATTTTGAAATTATCAGTAAGCTTTATTTTAAAGGGCTACACTAATCTTATGAGTAACAGTGTTTGGGTTCAATCAGTTATATACTGCCCAAAACAGCAAGTAGTTCTAAATGCCAGCTCAGTCCTCCTCTGTTTTAACTGAGTGTTCTGCCATAGTTAGAACTACAGTGATGGTGTATTTGTAGTCCTAAGCAGCAGCTCTCCCCTGCTCTGTGTTCTGTTGCTGTGGTAATGAATCCTCTCTGCCAACTGTGAGTGAGACACACAGTGGGAGACAGAATTCTATCTGTTTGAGCCAGCCAGTTTCACTAAAAAAAAGCAGTCCGAACAACTCCTTCCCGTTCGGGAACTGTGATATGTATTCGAAAACTGTTTGAAGCGTATGAGAGGGCTATTTGTCATCTCCGATAGTACTGCGATTCATATCTGTACCTCATTCACAGTAATAGCAATGATGAGAGAAAGATGGTGTACGCTAAACTCTGAAATTTTTCAGAAATGTATGGAAATCAATGGCTGAGAGCTTGAGCTTGTCCTGTCGCATGACTTTGCTCTGAAGCACCTTGACAGAAAACCGTAAGCCCTAGATAAATTTCAAAAACATTTTACCGGAGCAGGCATGCGTATCACTGTCATGACCGACTTTGATACCAATAGGGCGATATTTGTGGGCATGAGGACGAGTTAAAAAATGTTTTGGGGTCAAAATAGCACTCCGTGTCTCACTCTAGCGGAGTGTCAGTTACACTCTAATTTTACGAAAAATCAAAAACTTAGGTGCGCTTAGAGACAAGTTGTGGACAAACCGTAATTCGTATCAATGTGCTGTCTTCACTTCTGAACAGAGCTTGGACGTATCTAAAAAGTGAAATTTGAATGGCATTTCTACGTGAATTCATGACGACACAGAAAATCCTCAAAAATAGGTATTTTGAGGATTTTTTTTTTCATCGCTCCATTAACTTACAATGGGATTTTGGGGCGTCATCTTTTGCAATTTATGTTGCCATGGTAACTCCGAATTCCACTCATAGCTCCCTTCTCGGCATTGAGCCGCACGTTTTGATGCCACTTTTGTGAGGGTGCATGCAGTGGTACGAGCCGCATTTATGGTGACGGAGGTGACTTCCATGTAATAGAACAAAAGGTGCCTTCCATGCATTGCTATGGCAGGCCCCAAATACACTATTTTTGAGCTGTCCCATCAGGTTTGTTTACTAGCTGAAGATCGCCTTCTTCTGCGCTTCCTGTGGCGTAACCTACAACATGAGGAACCACCTGCAGTGTACGAGTGGCAGGGGTTACCCCTCGGCACCACCTGATGTTGTGCCACATTTGCTCTGCAACGCCATGCCAAAGACCACAGTCAGCTAGGAGAAGAGGTGAGAACTTCCACAGAGAGATGTTTTTATGTGGATAACTGTCTTCACAGTGTGCCAACAGCCACCAAGGCCAGAGAAGTAGTGGACTAACTAAGAGCTTTACTATCTTCGGCTGGATTTGTCCTTCAGCAACGGGCCAGCAACGAGTAATGTGCCATCAGTCACCTACCAGAAGATCGATCAGACAGTGCTGAGCTCTGGCTTGCAGAGAGTAAGATGGAGAGCTTGGCAGACATACTTGGCTATAAGGACTGTCCAGTCCAGTATGCAGCTCCTACCATGCGCACCATCTACAGCACAAGTGTCAAACTACAGTCCTGGAGGGCCGCTGCCCTGCAACTTTAAATGTGCCTCTGCTGCACCATACCTGAATAGAATAATTAGGCAAGACTCTTATCTACACAAGAAGGAGGTAATTCAGCAATTTCATTGCAGTGTTTTGTACCTGTGGCACATCTAAAAACTGCAGTACAGTGGCCCTTGACTAAGGACTGGAGTTTGACACCCCTGAAATACAAAGTACTGGCCACCGAGTACGATCCATTGGGGTTCATACTATCACACACCACCAAAGCTAAGATGTTAGTCAGACATCTGTTGGATAAGAACAGGGGCTGGGACGACCCCCAGAGTTTTTCAGCATTGCTTAATGTCCCCAATTATTTCCGATACTTCATTTCTTTTTGTAACTGCATAAATACAAACATGAACCGGATGTGAGCTTTTACTCTAAAAAGAACTCGTAAATTAGGGTGCTGTAACGTCTTGTGCTGTGGCTCACGTGAAAATCGAGTGTGGGCTGGCTTTACTGTCATCTTCGAAGAGGCGGCTAGCTTTACTGAAGTCATAAACGTCTATGGTCCTTCTCGCTTCACAGTGATGCCATTTTTCTACTAGTGTTGTTTATGGCGGTTTTCAAAAAAACTGAAGGTGCACATTACTGCTACTATCTGGTATGGAATGTGAACTGGGCATAGGAACCGGGGGGAGGGAGGGACGTGTCCCCCCCAATATTGGAGACAGTCGCATTTGTCCCACCCAATAATTTCACCGCAGTTGCAAAGAATTTTGAAATCTTCCACTTGTGTGCTTTTATATTCAAAAATATAAAATTCAGCACAGCCTTCCTCCCCCTCTGAATGGCTCAGAGTGCTTAAAGGCAGAAGGAGGCAGCGGGAGCGGGAAACTCTGTATGAATGAGGTAAACAGTCTGTAGGGGATGTTGCCATGAATATCGCTTGTTTATAACATCTTGTCAGTTTACTTTCATATATAGAACTAAATCTTTTTGGTTAAGCCGTTTTAATTCTGGAATAGTCACATGTCTAAAGTTTTACTTTGTCTAAAAGTTAGCTACACTAGCCACGATGTTTTATTTTATCAGAATGAATCTGAAACAACAGCAAAATGAGCCTTTTTATTATTTAAAGTGAGCAATGGCTACACAGCACCTGATCATACTTGACCACTTAACGTGTATTATATTATATTATATATTTGGCAGAATGGCAGTACTAGAATGATGTTGAAGAAAGGTGAAGAAGCTCTGGTGAGGTCTTAATTTAGTTTATTGAAATATGTATTAACCGGTTTTAATTTTTAAATAAACTAAACTATTTTATTACGAGAAGGCATAGGAGAGCCAGGTGGAGTTTAAAGATATAAAAATTATATTAATTATAATAGAACCAGAAAGGACAACAGGTGAGGACTGAAGATAAAAGACAGTCAGGTTGATTTCTTTCAATGTTTCAATATTTGTTTCATTATTTCCATGCTATTAGGGTAATGGTTAGGAGACATGAAAAGACAAGCGCTTGAGGAGAGGTTTAAAAATAAATGAGTGAAAAGTTTTGCTATCAGAAATGGGTTACACAGTAAATAGAGTTGAGATGTATAATGATATATACATCTGAAAATTGTTAAATTGTTTAAATTCTCATTCTGTATGATGAAAACATACTTTTTAAAAAATGTTTTAGTTAATTCACATTCTGATACTGTACATTACTGTAGTGTCTGTAAATACATGAGTCCATGCAGGGACATGAGAGTCAGAGGGAGGCAGAGACAGAAACACTAAGATATTTTAGATAAATATTTGTGGCTGAAAATGACAGGAAAAAAAACCATTTTGGATTTTTGCCTCAGTGTTTTTATGGCTCATGTTTGGTAAGTTATTGAATGCAGGGCTGGAAAGTGAGACTGAGTTATCAGTGAGGAGCTAAGGCAGGGGTCTCAAACTCCAGGCCTCGAGGGCTGCAGTCCTGCAGTTTTTAAATGTGCCACAGGTACAAAACACTGGAATGAAATGACTTAATTACCTCCTCCTTGTGTAGATCAGTTCTCCAGAGCCTTAATGACCTAATTATTCTGTTCAGGTGTGGTGCAGCAGAGGCACATCTAAAAGTTGCAGGACTGCGGCCCTCGAGGACGGGAGTTTGAGACCCCTGAGCTAAGGAGTCAGTTAGATGTGGAAAGTATCATTTTTATTTATTTTGTGGATCAAACTGTTGCACTGATGTAGAGAGTTGTTCAGGAAAAACAAAACTTGTTTTTTAAATTTTATTTTTGTTATTCAAACTGCTGTATTGAGTTTAAAACTGCTGAGTCCTATTTTACGAGCTGTTTTAGAAAGAGGCAGAACCTGTTCAATTGCCAGTTAACTTGCATCAATGTATTTTGACCAATAAAATATGTCAGAATCTGGTAGCTTGTGTGTGCTACCAGAGCATTTAGCTTGTTAGTTGTGAGGCAAATGATAAAGTGAGTGTTCACTCCTGGAAAGACAGTCATTATGCTATGTGGATGCATAACTAATCTGATTATTGGATTGTAAATAGTAACGTGTTGGAATACTTGTTACTGAAACAAGGGGCCAGATTAGAGTAACGTGTTACTGACGTGTTGATGGCACAATTGTTTATGACATTTCTGCTCAACCTATTTACTGATCTGTCAGGTTTCCGATATGCGTCCCCCTCCATGACAGACTCATTCCTATGCCCTCGGAACTGGAGCTAATATGCTGTTCACATAGAATTTATGTCTAAAAATGGATTCTCTGTGTAAAGACAGCTTCTGTGTTTTAGTTAAAGAACTGAGAAAAACAGATCTTATTAGGAGAAATCCTGACTGGATCAGGAGAGGAACCGCAGATCCGTCAGAACCTAAAGAACCAGACATCAGAGTCTCTTCATCCTCAATCATCTCCTGAGCCTGATATGGTACAGAACATTTTATGATTGATCAGTTTTTTTATTGAACTACAATGGTTTGATTATTTGCTTAGAACATTGAGTTTGGATGATACTTTATTTAATATGTAATAGCATTAGCCAAAATAATAAGCCCAGAACAAATCATGCTAATGGATTATCAGTACATACATATTTCCAACATTAAAAATGTTTGTTAGGACTTTCTTTGTGTTTTATTCAGAAATGTTTATATATTTTATGAATACATTGGTCAGTGGTCATTTAATGTATTATTTCACTAATATTTTATTAACGTGGTTTACCTGTTTGGATAACCTGACTTCCTATCAATGAAGAAAAATCATGCTAACCAAAAATGAACCAGACACAGACCTGCAGCTCAGGGGCGGTTCTGGGATTAGGACAGGGATTAAGTTTAGTACTGACGATAAGTGAAATTTTATCCATAACCTCCTTCCAAAAATTCTGAACCTCAGGACATTCCCAAAAGCAGTGAATCAAATTGCCTTTATCTCCACATTTAGCACATGTATCTGGAATGTTGGAATTAAATTTATTTAGTAATATTGGAGTAACATATGTTCTCATCAACCATTTGTATTGGATTAACTTAGATTGAGTATTAATAGTGTGTCTGTGCCTTCAGACAGGCCCTCTGTCATTCCTCTACTGATGTAGTACATTTCAAGTCTTCACACCAGGCCATTCTTTTGTGTTCTGAGGATGTCTGGGAGCTGTCTTTGATGATGTTATAAAAGTGGGATATTAGGCCCTTTTTCAAAGGGTAATTTGTTGCCAGTTCTTCTATAGAAGTAAGAGTAGGTAATGTTAGAGACTTTTGAGTACCCAAGACAAAACTAAGATTTGCATAAACTTAAAAAAATGTTTAGTTGGAATGTCAAATTTCTGTGTCAAATCTTCAAAACTCATCATAATCCCTTTATCAAATAAATCTGAAATTTTGCATAAACGTTTAGCATACCATGTTTTAAAACCCATGTCTTTCCTACCTGGTTCAAATGTCATATTGCCCCAGATCGGGGAGAATTGGGATAGTGTTGGTATTTCATTTGTGAATTTATGTACATCATACCATACTTGTATAGTGTTTTTAACAAATGGGCTTGAAATATTTTTTAATGCCACTTTGCATTTCCTTGAGTATAGATATGAATTCAGGGATAAGAGAATGGTGTTTATATTTTCTATATTTACCCACAACAGAACAGTTGCTGAATACCAGCAGGATGCACTAGAGAGCTGAGCAGCAAAATAACACCATTTGAAATTTGGAACACCTCCTCTGTCGTATGGAAATATAATAATGATAAACGTAATCTGGTTCCAAATTAAGTTATTTAGAATTGTTTGAATTTTTGTAAAAAAAAAAAAAAAAAACAACAAAAAAAAACGTTGGGAGGATTAAGAGGGATAGCCTGGAAAAGATATAGGAATTTAGGGAGTACGTTCATTTTGAGAATATTTATACGGCCAATCATAGATACAGTGAACCCTCGTTTTTCGCGGGGGTTACGTTCCAAAAAGAACCCGCGATAGGCGAAATCCGCGAAGTAGTAACCTTTATTTTTTTTTACAATTATTATACAATGAAATACTCCATAATACATTGAAACCAAAGAACAAAACCTTTTTACAGGCCCAAACATTTGTACATTGCACTGTAAAATAATAATTTAACTGAAAGCGGATTCCCGTGCCCGAATTGCCGAGATCAGCGCCGCCCCACCGCGACCTGAGTTATTGGATTAGAACGGGAGAAAATAAAAAATGATTATGAAAAAAAAAAAGTACAGTAGGAAAAATAGTGACTCACGTGTATTTCACTGCTCTTCTGACTGAGCCGCTGCATCCTGACTTCGCTCTGTAGAGTTTTTTTTTCTTCTTCTAAAGTTCCCGGTGCAGGTGTGGTTTTTCGAGAGAAGAACATAGTTATCGGTAGCTGTTGCCGCTCTTTTTTCTTCTGGGCAAAAGAATTCTTATAAACCGACATGCCACACGTTAAATTTGGCAAGCTGTTTTACGTACGTGTACATATTAAACCGCAACGTTGTTGACACACAGGTAGAGAAGAAGCGGAGAGACTGTTTAGCCAATCAGAATGCAGAACACAATGCACGATGCAAATCCGCGAAGCAGCGAGAACGCGATATAGCGAAGGTTCACTGTATAGGCAAGGCAGACCATCTATCAAGTGATTCCATTATTGAATCAACCACCAGTGTGTAGTTTGCCTGAACCAGATCATCCATGTTTGGAGTAATTTTTATATCTAAGTAAGTAAGGCTGTCTTTTGCCACCTGAAATGTTGTGTGAATTGGTGGATTGTTTCTTTCAGGCCGTTTTTAAAATAGGATGGCGGATTTAGATTCTTTGAGTTTATAACCGGAAATATAACTAAACTTATTGATAGTTTTAAGTAGTTGGGGGGATTGAGCAATTTAGATTGGACAACATTAAAATAATATAATCGGCAAATAGTCCAATTTTAGATTCAATATTTTTTATTCTGACACGATTTTATGTTTTGATTTTTCCTTATGGTAGGGTGACCATATTTTCATTTGGGAAAACCAGGACGCCTTGGAGCGGGGGAGGGGGGGGGGGGGGGGGGGCATGGATGACTACATTACAACACTAAAAAAGTTTTCTCAAGTGGACTTTCAATCGAAAGTCCACTTGAGAAAACTTACATTTATTTTGTTTTGTTTTTTTAAGGAAATGTGTGTTTTGTGAGCTACAGTTTCTATGTGTAAGGATGCAGAAGTGAAACATAACCTGTAAACTGCTGTCAATCTATGCATCTATTTGCAAATCTGATTCTGAATAGTTCAGAATCAGAATCAGATTTATTTTGCGCATGAAGTTTGATACATTATCTTAAAGCTTGATTTAAAACACGGTTTGGGCCGTTGTTAATCTTACACCATTTAGTGCTGGCATATTACTTCTCGCTACCTCCTAGCCCCCCCAGCCCCTCCCCGCTGCCCCTCACCCAATTTACTCCGTTTTATTTCAAAAAGAAATACCACTTGCGCCAAGTCTAGAATATTGAAAGAAAACTGATGGGTGGTGACTTTCTGGGTTGTTTGATGTTGTCTTAGGTGAGACTGAGACAGGCAGTCTTAGTAAAGTGTAATTTTTCAGGAGATGCTACCGCTAATGTACTAAGCTAATATGGCTGCCTTGTATGCTTCAAGGAGGGGCTGTGATACCTCACAATTCAGTTTTAATCTTAGCTCAAAATTGAAACAGTTGAATTGCATGCATGTTTGTGTGTTCTCTCTGTGTAGTCTAGCTCTATCTCAACATGTGGTTCCAGAACTGATGTGGATTTTAATAAAAAGTAAAACTGTCTTGAATATTTCCAGTTACTTTAGTCTTACAAACATACTAAGTTATCCATAAGTTGCGGATGTATGGTAAATTAGAATTGAAAATGTGATTGTGGCTTTGTTCTCTTCCAAAGCCACACCACCTGAACTGAAAGACATGATGAAATTCTGGACCGGATGGGAATATCTGCCGTCAAGTCTGTCTGTGGAGATTGTTCATGGAAACTACCCAACAGCTCCCACATGCTACGAAACGCTAAGAATTCCTTGTCACTACACGAGTTACAAATCTTTCAGTGATGAGTTTTTAGCATGCATTTCCTCTACGCAAACTGGCTTTGGCTTGCTTTGAATGATCGACCTATAAAAAAAAAAAAATCTACATTTAAGCTGTAGCAGTTCTTTGTTTGTGAAGCAGCTTTGTTAAAATGAAAGTTTTGTTGAAATGTAGAATCAATTCAATTTTCTGATTTTGTCAGATGATTACATATCAAATGTATTGAACATGTGATTCAATACATACGAATGAATTGAATTCATATTCATTGAATATAAATTCAATACATTCATATGTATTGAATTCATATGAACGTATTCATATGAACTTATTGATATGTATTGAATATGAATTCAATACATATGAATGTATGTAATACATATGATACATAGTAATCATATGTATTACTCATTAGAGTAACGTGTTATTCTAGTTCCTCTAGTATTGTCAAATTCAAAACTAGAGGAACTAGAATGACACAATGTTCAGAGTAGGTATTTCATTTCTCTGAGTACTGTTTGTACAGGCAGTTTTAAATATGAAACTGAAATTGTTTTTTATGCAAAAAGGGTTATTTTTTTGTGCGCAGTGCCCTAGTGCCTGTAAATTTAATGGTCCAATGAAGGTAATTTAAAAAACAGGACATTTCCTCACTTTCTAAAAAAAAAAGGGTAGGGTTAGGATTAGGGTGCCAAATCCCTTCGCTATTATTGCTGAACACAAAGCTATAAATGTCTGGGCAAGGTGAGAGTTCATCTATTAAACTGACTGAAGATGAATACATAAATGCTGGAGTATAGAATTTTTTTATAAGCGTATTTGTGAGCTTGCCTCTTTATTATTGATTAGTATATAATTTCAGAATTTTGTATAACGTTTCTTCAGGTTAACTTGGAAAGTGATCTATTATTGTTACACGTTAATTTTCTAAACTACATAAAAGTTATTGTTAGGAAAACTCAAATGTGAAAAATTGGACTGATGTTGATATGCAATAGTAATACTGCTGTTATGTTAGATTTACCTATGTTTTTTTTAATCCGATTACTCGATTAATTGTAAGAATAATCGATAGATTACTCGATTACTAAAATTTTCCATCTGCTAGGTCAGAGATCTGCAACCTGAGTCTCTAGAGACACAAGTGACTTTTTCATTTCATTGACTTAATATATTTATATACATCATCATATATTGCTATGCTTTTTGTGTAATTCTTTTTTAAGTGTTCCCCATTAAACACACTGACTACAATGTCCCCTGTGGTAAATTTGGTCTAGAACCACCCTCTAAAGAAAACAGTAAAGACCATTATATAGATTTTTTTATAACCAGCTACAAGGGGGCAGACTTGTATCATCAGCGCCTTTATTCAGACGGCAACTTGCATTGCAAAATATTATGCTTAGCGATTTTTTTGCAATGGGCAGTTTTAAATGGTAATGCAATACTTAATTAATTTAGAATTGTTTTTGTGATATTTATGAATGGAAATTGTATACAGCATTGGCTTTATTTATTTGAATATTATTTAGTAGTTCAGTACAAAATGTATGTGTGCAAAATATTTGGATAAATAATGGGTTAGTCTGATCTTGGTACTTAACCTTGTTAATTACTCTTGTTGCTCTTTTTTGAAGTTTGATTAGTGACTGTTGTGTTGTTTTGTAATTAATTCCCCAGATCTCTCTGGACTCACTTAAATAAGGTAAAACTAAAGAACAGCACAGAATGTTAGGGTTAGGCTGTTTCTTTGAGAAGAAAAAGGTGCTTTGTCCTGAAACTATGATTGACCCACTTCATGAACTGTGAACTGAAATATCGAGGACTCAAGGTCTCAAAACATGGGTTGCGCTATCCCCTACGACACCATGGCATGACCCTCTTTTTTTAATATATATATAAATTTTATTTTAAGTTTTCAAAGTTTAGAACATACAGATAAACAAACAGCATAGCATTTTAAGTGCAAAGCATAAAAGCAATGTTTTATGCTTTGCACAGGTCAAAGCATAAAACATTGCAGTTGACATATGGTGTACACACACAACAAATATATACATAGTCACATACAAGAGTATACATACACACTAGAGGGTGACTGAGGGGAGAGTTCATGGAATAGTTTGTTCAGCTTAGTCTGGTCTTTGAAAAGTGTTCCAGGAAGGGATTCCAGTAACACAAAAAATGTGTCTTAGGAGCCTTTACGAAGTTTTTCCATCTGTATCATGGACATCATGTCTGTCACCCACAAGTGGAAGGAAGGAGGAACAGAGAACCTCCAGTCTCTCAAGATTAGTCTCTTGGCAACAATGAGTCCCAGTTCCAGTGGCTGCCTCATTGCGGCGGGTATAGTCCCCGGCACCTGAGGGCATCCGAAGATTATAAGTCCTTGTTCAGGTTGTAAGGGAGTCTTGTATGCCTTGGAGTACCAATTGAATATTTTCGATCAAAGACCAGTTAGTGAAGGGCAAGACCAAAAACCATGAGACAGAGGGGTACATTTTGTGCAATCTGACTTTTGAGTAGTGTAACCGATGTGTAATTTTAAACTGAATTAATTGATGCCTGCTGTTCATTGAGCAAGAACGGATTTTAGAAAGGCACCTGTTAAACAAAGGTCCAGGGATTGTTATCCCCAGCTTCTTTTCCCAGGCCTCCCTGATTTTTGTGGTGTGTGCCACAGTGCGGTCACCAAATAGATATACAATTCTTGTAATAAGATGCCTAGAGTCAGGGGGGTTCCCCAGGATGTCCAAAACGTTCTGCTCCAACAGAAGATTGTCAAAGTTCTCAATCTTTGACTTAATGTAATGCCTGACCTACAGATATCAAAAGAAATGTGAATCAGGCAGATTGTATTTTTTTTTCAATAGGCTGAATGATGCAAACTTGTTGCCAATATACATGTCCTTAATTGACACCAACCCCTTTTCCCTCCAGTTGTGATAAGCTTTGTCCTGCCAAGGAGGCAAAAAACTGTGGTTAAAACATAACGGCGTCTGTTCTGATGTACAGTATTTGGTAGTGCAAGGAAACTCCTGATCTGATTTAGGATTCTTACTACATGTTTTAACACAAACCTCAAATTTCGATAGGCTTCTGGTTTTTCAAGGCAGGCAAACAACATAACTTGTAGGGAGGAACTATTCACCAGGTTGGATTCCATCTTGAGCCACAAAGGAGTATCGAACGCTGGGTTACCAGGGAACCCCTGCTGCCAGAACATTAGTGCTCTGATGTTGGCAGCCCAATAATAGTGTTTAAATACAGGTAAGCCCAGCCCCTCCCTCCTCCTTGGTTTCTGTAAATGCACTTTAGAAATTCTAGCATTTTCCCCATTACATATGTAGGATGGAATGGTCAAATCTAAGTCTTTAAAGAAGGCTGCTGTAAGATAAATAGGAAAATTTTGACATAAATACAAGAACCTAGATCATTTTAACTGAATTAATGTATCCAGTCATTAACAGGGGCCAGGTTTTCCGGTACTCGATGTTTTGCTTTATTCCTGATATAAACTTTGCAAAGTTTAGTTTGAATATACAGTTGTGGTCAAAAGTTTACATACACTTGTAAAAAAGATAATGTCATGGCTGTCTTGAGTTTCCAATAAGTTCTACAACTCTTATTTTTCTGTGATAGAGTGATCGGAACACATACCTGTTTGTCACAAAAAACAGTCATAAAGTTTGGTTCTTTCATAAATTTATTATGGGTCTGCTGAAAATGTCACCAAATCTGCTGGGTCAAAAATATACATACAGCAACATAAATTGTCAATTTTGGTGATGTAGAGAGTTGTGTCAATCAAATTAGCTTCATGTCATGGCCTCTTCACTTCTTGTAAGTGATTCTGATTGACTACAGCTGTTGACTTCTCATGAGCCCATTTAAATAGGGCTCATTTGACCTAGTGATTAGACTCAGCCACAAAAGCTACAATGGGAAAGTCAAGAAGTCACTTGGAGCCATTTCAAAGCAGCTACAGGTCCCAAGAGCAACTGTGCAGACAATTATTCGCAAGTATAAAGTGCATGGAACAGTTGTGTCACTGCCACGATCAGGAAGAAAACGCAAGCTATCACATGCTGCCGAGAGGAGATTGGTCAGGATGGTCAAGAGTCAACCAAGAATCACCAAAAAGCAGGTCTGCAAGGATTTGGAAGCTGATGGAACACAGGTGTCAGTCTCCACAGTCAAGCGTGTTTTACATCGCCATGGACTGAGAGGCTGCCGTGCAAGAAAGAAGCCCTTGCTACAGAAAAGGCACCTTAAGACTCGGCTGAAGTTTGCTGCTGATCACATGGACAAAGATAAAATCTTCTGGAGGAAAGTTCTGTGGTCAGACAAAACAAAAATTGAGCTGTTTGGCCACAACACCCAGCAATATGTTTGGAGGAGAAAAGGTGAGGCCTTTAATCCCAGGAACACCATGCCTACTGTCAAGCATGGTGGTGGTAGTATTATGCTCTGGGGCTGTTTTGCTGCCAGTGGAACTGGTTCTTTGCAGAAAGTAAATGGGATAATGAAGAAGGAGGATTACCTCCAAATTCTGCAGGAAAACTTAAAACCATCAGCCCGAAGGTTGGGTCTTGGGCGCAGTTGGGTGTTCCAACAGGACAATGACCCAAAACACACATCAAAAGTGGTAAAGGAATGGCTAAACCAGGCTAGAATTAAGGTTTTAGAATGACCTTCCCAAAGTCCTGACTTAAACCCCATTGAGAACATGTGGACAGTGCTAAAGAAACAGGTTCATGCAAGAAAACCATCACATTTAGCTGAACTGCACCAATTCTGTCAAGAAGAGTGGTCAAACATTCGACCTGAAGCTTGCCAGGAGCTTGTGGATGGCTACCAAAAGCGCCTAGTTGCCGTGAAAATGGCCAAGGGACATGCAACCAAATAATGCTGTATGTATATTTTTGACCCAGCAGATTTGGTGACATTTTCAGCAGACCCATAATAAATTTATGAAAGAACCAAACTTTATGACTGTTTTTTGTGACAAACAGGTATGTGTTCCGATCACTCTATCACAGAAAAATAAGAGTTGTAGAACTTATTGGAAACTCAAGACAGCCATGACATTATCTTTTTTACAAGTGCATGTAAACTTTTGACCACAACTGTAAGTTCTGAGTCTTTGGGTAGCCTATAGTAAGACCTAGATAGGTAAGATGGCTCTCAACCACTTTGAATGGGACTTTTTGTAAAAATCCAGATGGGTACATATTGGAAAGAGACATCAACTCACTCTTTGACCAATTGATTGTATACCCAGACATTTTACTGAAAGATATAATCAAGCTGAGGAGGAAGGGAACAGATTTTACTGTCATGTAAATATAATATCACATCATCGGCGCATAAACTAATAAGTGTTTCAACACCACCAACTTGAAGGCCTTCAACGTGCGGGTGCTCCCTTATTGCCACAGCAATTGCCACTGCAATAGAAAAAAAGTGCTGGTGACAGCGGGGAGCCCTGCTGAACTGAGCGCTGCAGGCAAAATGGAGCTGATTGATCATTATTTGTCAGGATGGAGCACATGGGTTCTTGATATATCAGTTTCACCCAGAAGATGAAAGTCTCGCCGAACCCAAACCTGCGCAATAATTCAAACATGTACGGCCAATCGACCTGATCAAATGCTTTATGTGCATCAAGGGCCAGAATAAAGGCATTGGTATTTTTATGGTGAAGGTATAGAGTATTAAGTAATTGTCTTACATTGAAAAAAGACAATCTGCCAGGGATACTCCTGTTTGATCAGGATGGATAATAGATGCTAAGCATTTATTCAGTCTAGTGGCCAAAATTTTTGTGCAATCAACATTTTGCAGTGCAATTGGCCTAAAGCTAGCAGGACTGGTTTTATCCCTTCCCTTTTTAGGAAAAAGAGAAATGTTAGCCTTGTAAAGAGTCCCTGTCAGATTTATTCAGTTTAGGCAGCAGCAATCTAATTTTAACGATTGAAAGAAATTGTTAAAAATACATTGTGTTGCATTATTCTCTGAAGAATATAGCTTGGCGTAGCTCTCTGAATCTCAGCAATGTATAGTCAATGTCAGCAAGGTTGGTTAAGAGAATGCCAGTTTTTGACTTGATGCTATAAATTGATCTTGTGGCTTGGGCACCCTTAAGTTGTAGCACTAACAGTTTACCAGGCTCATCTCCAAGCTCAAAATTCTTTTGTCGTAGTTTTCAAAGCTAACCTGGCCTCTCACAATTCCGTTATATTCATTTGCTTATAGTTGTCAGGTGATTCAGAGATTTGGTACTTTCTTCAAAGTCAAATTTCTTTTAAGTCATTTTTGATGTATACAACATTTTTATAACAACTAAATAGTTACTAGATTGTGCTATAAAATGGTACTGAGCCTGGAAAATACATAATACTGCCCCTTTAACACTTGAGTGTTTACGTATAAAGAATGAGCAGAGCAGTCAAGCACAAGTTAACAATGACAAATTTAATTTCCACAGAGCATGGCTGGCTTTGTTTAGTGTCAATCTTATTAGAGACACATACAGAACACACAGCAGCAAGTGTCTGGGAAATGTCAACAAATCCCCAACATCCCATCCCTAACAAGACAGCCCACCATTATGCAGTCAATTTTGTTCAAACAGTTACTGGGTTGGTAAAGGTTTTATTCCCAGTAGGCATGATGATGTGAACTTTACTCAGAGTCTGCACATCTGAATGCTTCAGGGAAATGGAGTGGTTTGTCTTTTGCAAAAGGGTTATTTTAAAATTATATCATCTGATAAGAGCAAATGTTGAGGAATTTCAAAGAAAGTGCAGGAAGTCAGCAATACCATTCCTTTGTTTTACATCCTGATATTTTTTAAAGAGTCCAAATAAGTTCTAAAGATAAAAGCTTAATGAATGCCCCCTTAAAGTCCACTATTATTCCAAATTCAATTTTTGCATGTTTCTGTACTTCCATTTGGGCAGGGCTGTGCAGAGACTTTTAAAGAGGCAGGGGCTCAAAGTTAAAAAGGGGCACATTGAACAAGATCTTAAAACACCATACATCAACATAGCAACAACCCATACAATCAAGAATCTAATAATTAACTGGATCATATTATATCATTGTCATCATGTGTGGACAATGCAAAGCAAATGTAGTCTGTTTTTCCTGATGGGTATAATGTTGCTGAGGGGTTTCTTCTGCTGACAGAGCTGGAGAGCTGTGATGATCTGAGACTGTAGTTTTTAAACAGACCATAGGAGAGAAGGTTACTGGTTATGAAGTTATGAAATAAGCAAATTTCATAACTGCTGTTTTACTAAATAAACCCTAATAATATCTGACTGTATAGCCTCTATAGAAACTTGGCTGCAGATTGCTCTAAAAATTGAAAAAGCTCAGAGGGGTTAACTACATATAATTTTTCAATGTTAGCACCTCAGATAGATCTAGAATTGTAAGGTTGAGAGCTAAATTATTTTCATTAGATTTTGTCATTCTAGAAGATCTTGAGAAACATCCATGCATTTAAGCTCAGTTGATTACTGTGACAGTGTCTTCATAGATCTGCCTAGAAAATATATCAAACTTCTACTGAAGGTCTATAGGCTACAATCTGATTATATCTGTATTCTTGGTATTTCAGCTGGGTTTTTTCACAAATACGTCACAGTAAATAATACCCAATAACAGATTGATTTTAAGCTGACTAATTAACCTGGGCCCACTATCACAGAGTTCACTAAATCTATATTCAATCACTGCTAGTGATACTGATGTTCTTAGTAGGAAGAGGAGCTCTAAATCAGATTCTGCCTAAGACCCCATATTACCTTGGGCCTGCCCTGAGTTAGAGCTGCTCCCCTGTGCTGTGCACTTCTCTCCTGGATGCAAGAGAGGAGAGACCAATAGGGAGATTTAATTTATGTGGCACTACTAGGGACAGACTATGAGGCTTTTCTGTTTTGTGACTGTTGAGCCACACAGGCTGTTTTGGTTGCCGGGACTTTGAGGTGCATTGTGATGACAGACACAGTACCGTTTCTCTATATCAGGATATCTGATTCTGACCCACAGCGATGGGACCGACTCAGGCTGCCTGCAGCGAACTGGGCATTTAGTCCAGCACTGGGGCAGCCTGATAAAATTAAAGTCAGAAGTTTTCTTTGCAGCCAAATCATCTGTGTTGGGGGGATTGGAGGGGGCTTTCCAGCTATTACAAGGACAATTACAAAAATAAACAGAAACAGTTTTTCTAACTTCCACACCAGACCTACGGTTTTATTCACAAACAAGTGTATGTTGGGAAAAAAATATTCTTGCCCATAATTTGATAGTTAGAGTTCTGCCCCCCTCTTCCTCACCATGGCCCTGGTGTCTTAGCAACATATAGAGGGAAGGGCACTGAGAATCGGTTCAGTCATTATTAGACCAAGGGGAGCGAGACTCATTTATTTAGCTGAATTGTTATTTTTAGCTAAATACTATTTTTGAAGCCTGTTTGTGCCCCTCTAGATAAAAACTAAAATAAAAATCAATAAATTATTGAAAGAGAAAAAAAGGAGACTCAAAATGGGCACTTAGAGTATCAAAGGGGCAGGGGCTCAATAATCAACAACCTTTTTGATCAATTAAACTACCTCACTTTCAGGCCCAACTTCTTTCTAATTACCTGAAGCCAACTGTCGGAGAATGGAATATCATAACCATAAATGCCACAAAAAATATCAATTGACAATACCCGCTCATCCCTGTAGGGTCTCCAGGGAAAAGGTGTATATTACTTCTGAAATCAGCTAGTATGTTTGGTTCTCTTATGTTTTTATTGTGGGGCCACTGCTTTCTATAGAGTATACTCTGATAGGGAATTTAAGTAGATATCAAAATTTTCTGAAGTTTGAATAAAGCACTGACCTTTGTTTAATAACTACTACCTATCAAACTCTTACCTCTGACTTTATTGTCTAAAATCCAAGCCTCTTGCTGATTCTGCTCGTCAGATGATCATGTTTTATCTCTTTCCTTCTTCTTTATCACTGTTGCTATGAGCCACTAGACCAGTAGGGCTGTATACATCCAGCATGCATTGAGTGAGCAGTGAGGCATACCCTGCAACAGCTCACTAGTCCATCACAGGGTAACACAGAGCACATATGAGAGAGCAATTCAAAGTAGCTAATTAACCTAAGAGAGATGATGGTTTCTACAATTAGAAAACTCTCATGAATGCCAAACACAAGTGCTTTCTCTCAGCAGGGCTTTTTGCTCTTCTACATTTTTACTCTGTTTTTTACCAGCTGTCTCTTGTACCTTTTGATAGTTTGATTGCATGACAGTGTTTTCTCTTGTTTATGTTTGTCTTTCTCCGTATCTTCTGTCAGGTATCTCTGGCTCCAGAGCAGCATGTGTACTCTGCAGTAAGTGGCCCGAGAACTGTTTATTGGTTTTTGTTGTCTCTTTTTCTTTCATCCAGTTTGTTTTTCCTCTTAGTGTCCTCTCATTTCAACAAGCAGAGGCAGATGTCTGTTTTCCCTTAGTTTGGCTTCATCAAGGATTTCCTTTGTTTTAAATTGATTTAACATCATTTGGTGAATTATAAACAGGATTGCTGGGTTGATCAAAGCACAAATGATTACAACAGCATGTCGTAACATACGCCTAGTGATTAATGACCATAGGTCTATTTTGCTGATTACAGCTTGCAATATTAGTATTTTTTTATAACTACAGAATCAAGACAAGAATTTGTCATATCTGCCTTATCAATGCTCAAATTTATGAACAAACATATCAAGGCATGTTGCGATAGGCAGAATGAAGGTATAAAACTCTAAGGTATGTAAAGGACTTAGAGAAAGGAAGAGTAAAGCAAAGACGGAAGGAAGCCAGTTTTCCCAAAGCTGAAAGAGGATGCATTCCATTGCAGCTTGACCATGAACAGTGTGAGATCTGATAAGTTTTTGACGTCAGGCAAATCAGCAGTTGATGGCTATGTGGATAATGTCCAAATCAGCATCATAACACGGTAGTGAGGAAATGACTGTACTCAACTTTCTTTGTTAAAGCTGAGATTGAGTGACTTCCTTTTGTGATGTTTACAACAGTCTTACATCAGATATCCCCAAATTCTCTGGGGACGCCTCTTTCCTCTCATGCAATTGTACAAGTTCAACATTATTATCTATTTCTCCAAAACTCAACATGGTTTGTTTTCAAGAAATGTTTCAGAAAAGTGCTGACAAGCACATTTGGAAGCTAATCACAGCTGTAGATTTATCACCTTAATTTTTTTTGGTTTTTCAATATATTGACTCAGAAAATCAACTAAGTTAATTGATAAAAGTAGAGAGTAACAAAGTGCATTTGAAATATTTTAGTATTGGTTATATAAAACATTGTGTCATGTTACTTAATTCTGTATCTTTATGACTTACAATGTTTATCGCAGGTCTTGCTACATGTCTTTCATTTGTCTTGGGTGAGTAGCTGAGCATTTAGCATAGCGTAGAATAAAACAGAAATGTCTTTTAGTGTACCTTATTGGGGAAATTCACACATACCTGCACCAAAGTGACAGGTGTAAGCATGATTCACATAATAGTAAAAAATATAAAAAAGTAAGGTTAAATTTTCAACATGAAGAAGAAATATAACGCAGTTATTAAAAATATCACTCTCAGATTTAAATAAATTTGTGACCATGTAGGGTAATTAAAAATATGTATGTCTGTTTATGCGTAAAAAAAACCTAGCACTTACTGAAAAACTGCAAATAACAGCAGGGATGTAAACTTATTGAAACAATTACACGTTATTATTTTTTAAAGATAACTAAAAGATATGTTTTTTAGAACATATTGGTTTCTAATGAAACCTCTGAAAGCAAGGGTTTCAATACAATTCCTCTTTTGAGGCTAGATACAAAATTCTCAGTTGAACTACCTTATTGTCAATCCAAATAATTTTTATATAGTGCTAATGGACAACTGATGTCAGCTACAAATGTCACAAATAAAATTGTTTTTTTTTTTTTTTCAAAACAAATTTTGAGAAAGGTAGTCAATTCAATCATTCAGACACATTATACATGCATTCCAGCTGAGACTAGATATCAAACCATGCAGTGCAGTTCAAATTACTATCAAATTTGCAAAAAAGTCTCACAGATTAGGTTACTAACTTTTAGGATTCCTTCTCCTGGATCAGCATGCATGAGTGGTACACTTTGCAGCAATTCTTAATGCTGAGAATGCACATTACTATTAAATTTGTAGTAATGTGCATTACTACAAATGCACATTACTATATGTGTAGTAAACCAGTGCTAGACTGGATTTAATCAGTTGAAAAAGTGCTAGCCTTTTTCAAGTATGTATCCTACAGAGTTGGGCAGGTTGGAAAAATAAAATATGTAAATTGTGTAGTTTATGTCTTTTCTAAGGCTGCATGTCTGTCATGTGGATGACTTCATTGTTTAGGTCTACTGGATGATAAGAGTTCAGTGGAGCATTTTTCAGCATAATATGTCATTGGTGAAATCTGGTTCAAAACATACTATGTGTAGTACAATACTGTGCTGAGCCGTATGCAACGAAATTTCGTTCTGTATACACCCTGTGCATGCAAAATGACAATAAAGTCAGTCTAAGTCTACATTACACATGAAGTTATATAAAAAATATTTGCTTTATAGAAATTATGGGTAAACAAGCAAAAGAAATAAGAGTAGAAGGATTATAAAACATCTGGTAACTATGGACTCCAAGTGACGGCTTTCACATCCGCTTGCTCTTTCTGTTTTTCCATTTAACAACATTGTGAAGTGAATAGATCTGTCATTTGCTTGGTATTTTGTGGAAAAGGCTATTTTATTTTGTGATTTTCAATCTACGTGAATAGTGTAAAGGTAATCGTTTCAAGGTTGCAGGCCTTTGCTGAAGATTTTATTTAATACAAAGAACTCAACTGAATTATAAATTTTATTATATATTAAATATTATAACCCACCAACCATCAACCCCGGAAAATAAAATTGAAAAAGCGACACGCAGGCTTTCCGCTGCATGTTAAGGAGTGCAGGGTATTGCACAAATAACAATGTAAATTAGAGAACTATGGGGGAATCTTTCTGCCATAATCCAAGACCACACATTGTCAGTCTGAAAGCAAGATTTCATGTCTTTTGTTCTCAAAACCTTTAACACTTTTGCTTACATTTTTATTTTGAAATTATTATATAAAACGTGTGCTAATTTTTATAGTCAAAATCTGCTTGATAACCCAGTACATCTGTTTGATGTACTGGGTCAGAGGAGAGGTCAGGAGAGTTCTTTAAAGTTCAGAAACCAGTTTGAAGGGATGAAAAACACGGATAGCTGATAAACTTTGGTCTCGCTTTCTTGAGTAAAATGTTTCTGTATGAAATGAACACATCTATTGTTCATGCCCTGGGAAAGTGCGCATGGTGGATAGCTTAGACAGCGATGAATTCATCCCTTGGCCTTGGCAACACCTGCATGGTCTCTGGCGAGCAAACAGCAACACGTCATTACGGGCTGTTTGAGACCACCTCTAAACTACGTTAGGACGCATCAAACTGTAGAAACACGCCTTGATATAAAAGTAATTGAGCTAAAACAGCTAGTCAGATCAATGGGGGGGAACTGTCTTAACGCAGTGATCTCCGAAGGAGAGTCTTCGTATTTTTGTATTTTTCTAAGGTAATTAATTTTTTCTTTGTGGCTTTGGTTTCTGAAGATTATGATGAGCTATTTATATGATCTTATGCACTTGATTGTTTGAATAAAATTCTGGTTGATTGTCAAGTTGAACAGTGACTGTTGCCTTTGTGGTTTCACTTTTACGCTGGACATTAACGGACCTGGGGAGATATGGAGTGAAAATAGTCTCAAAATATCTGCGTGCGTAAAAGCATCTGTGCGTGTGTAATACTGAATTTGTAACTTGTGTAAGCATCTTTGAGTGTAACTTTGGACAGTTGTGTCTGTGAAACATAATTTGTAAACCTTAAAAATAAAATACGCCTACAAATACTCCTTCTCCTACGCCTACAAATGTTGAAAAAGTATGCACAAGTCACCTGGTAAACACACACAAAACTGCATTTACGCACAGATCCGGTTACGAGTGGACGAGTATTTTTGAGACTAATTTCACGCTTTGGGAGCTCCCAGATTTGTGTGTAGATGGTGCGTTTACATGCTTGTAGAAAGCTGGGTCATCTGGGGTTTGCTCCAAGTCTAGTGTTTTTATCCTCTAAACGAGGGGTGCTCAAAGTTGGTCCTAGACGGCCGGCATCCTGCACGTTTTAGTTCTCTCCCTGGTGGTAGTAACAACCGTTTCAGCATGTCAATGTTCTTCTTAGGCCATCATTGAATCCAGGTGCATTAAACCAGGGAGAGAACTAAAACGTGCAAGTTGCCGGCCCTCAAGGACCGACTTTGAGCACCCCTGCTCTAAACGTTTCTCACTGTGCTTGTGCCGAAATGGCAAATACATTAGTTCAGTGGAAATCGGTGGCATATCTCAGCACTTCCTTATAATATTCCACAATTATATTTAGACATATTGTGCATTTTTGAGCGGTAAAGGAGTCTAAGTGGTCTGATAAACGACCATTGGGTGGCAGAATGGTTCGCTGGCTGGAAAAATAGGCAGGCAAATCAAGAAGCAAGACAGAGCGTCCCGGTGGTCTGCCCTCAGAAATAAGTAGAAGTTAAACCTGCAGGCTTTGCTCTCCGATTATAATGAGACATGGAGTAATTATAAATAATTTCAGATTACGTTTTATATGGCTGGTATTTTGATACTCTGCCCTCCTCATATGTTTCTGTTAGCAGGAGCTAATGTTTATGTGAGCTATTATAATAGTTGTAAAAAGGATCAATAACGTCACACTGGAATCAGGATCTGTGTCAGTTTATTCCTATAAGACAGTGTGGGACACACTCAACCACCAGGTATGGTACACACAGTCACAGTCAGATCCCAGCAGCTCAGTTAGGCAGCTTCTCCCTTTTTATATTAACAAATGGAATAAAGAAAAATAAAATCATGTACAAATCAGTATCAATGAAATATGTTAATACATAAAGCAAAATAATATAAATAAAAGTCAAAAATATAATACAAAACTTAAAATTTTTACTTTATGTAAAAGAATGCATAAAGGACATATTCTGTAATTAAATTAAAAGTAATGAGAAATTAAAAGTAATTAAATTAAAAGATATAAAACTACAACAGAAAACTGTGTATTCATCACATACCTATAAGACACAGTGTGGGACACACTCAATCACCGGGTATGGTACACACAGTCACAGTCTGCGGCCCAACAAACACATTTTGGAGGGAAAACTTCAGACAAACTTTATAAGAGTAACAGTTTAATTTTAACCAAACCCAAAGTTTTTAAAACACTTAAAGACACTTAACATTATATTTTTATGCAGCACAAAAACTGTGAGAACTATTTGTAACGTTATAAACATTACTGAGAGTGAGAGGTAGCATTAGCACACATCTTACCAGCAGCTCAATTAGGCAGCTTTTGACTGGCTGCTGCATCTACCAGATCCAGGCATTGATTTCTGGTTTCCTGCAACATTTAGATACTTTCTGGTCCAACGCAACTGAATTAAATGGCTGCTTAGGGGAGTCAAGTTCTCCAGAGTCGTGCTAATGACCTCTGACCTCATGATTTGACTCAGGTGCGTTAAAGAAGAGACATCTAAAGGTTGGAGGACGCTGACCCTCCTGAACTGGAGCTAAAGCCCTGCTGTACAATTTTCACTCAGTTATAATCACATTTACTTACGTATATACAGTGGAAACTACCTGTGTTGAGGTAGATGAGGAGTATTCACAGTGTCTTTACTTTAAAACCTTTTTGGTTTCCATTTGTTGAAAGTGAATTACAAACATTTACCCGTAGTTTGACCATTGCTTTATGGCAGAAAAAAGTTTGATGTCACAAATATATGATTTTTATAGAGGCATCATTCGATTTACAATGTAGTGTGATGGCTGCAGTTACAGCCACACAAATGTGGTAATATTCACTCTCACCACACGCAATAAGTTCATTTCACTTATATTTGGATTTCTTTAAGTTTAGGATTTAATTTACAGAATAACTGGTTATGTTTAGAAAGCAACACATCACAGTGTATTCTAGAATAAGTGCGCACATTTTAGTTTATATTGTTGTGTTTTGCTTGATTTAATCTTTGTTTTGTTTCTGAGTTTAAGTGCTGGCTGCCCAATCCTTAGGAGAGCAGAGAGGTGCAGAAGGGGTGGAGCAAGCCAGCTGAGACTGCAAATTGGTTCACACCATTACTCATCATCCGGAGGGGGGGAATGGGATTTGCTATGTTAGTTTCAGTTAGGTTTCTGTGGATTTTCCCCTTTGTGTTTTGTATGTGGCCTGATCAGCCAGTATTTAAGTCCCCTTTTGTCTCTGTTTGAGAGGTCTGTTCTTTGCGTTAGTCTGAGTTGATGTCTGTTACTTTGACCTCTTTTATGGGCCCAAATTTTGTCATTTTTTCTATTATTTACCCAAGTTTTGTTTTGGGTTAAATAAAAAACAACTATTTTGACTTTAAACCAGTGCCTGGCTGTTCCTTAACTGCTCGGTCCATCACATGTAGAAAGAAGATGACAAAAGTGTTTTCTGAATTAACTTTAATGTTCACCTCACTGCAGAAAGGACAGATTAAATATTTAAGATTGCAACAAATCTGTTGAATCTTTAACAAAATAGGTTCAGATTAACATGGGTGGTTTCACAGCAACCTAAAGTTAACAATGAAATGTCTTAAAACTTACATAGATGCTCAAATATTAACTATAATGAATTAACAAAAGAAAACACCATAAAGCTGTGTATTCAAAGACAACCAAGGACAGTCTCTACAGATAAACCATAATGTCTACCAACAGAGCACGTTAACTACTGTAGTTGTTTGAAAGGCGTCTTGGTCCAGTTGACGGCTCAATTTGAAGCTTGAGGTTTTGGTGTTGAAACTCCCAGAATCTCAGCTGTTGCAGATTGTCTGAAGATGCAGAGAAAAGAACAAGTTGTTAGTGTTAGAAAAAATGTATGTTGATTTTCCTGAACAGCTGATGCACTGACAAACCTGTCTTTGACAAAACATTACTGAACCTGAAAATTATTTGAATCATCACAATGTATGTAGAAATCTTTCTTTTTATGTTGATCAAATGTTTATGCATTAAATGTTTTGCTGTGGAGGCTATTTTTGCAGTGGTGCTTTAAATAAATGCATAAAATATATATTTTTTTAAGTATGTGTTTATTAGCTGTAAATTGTGTCAAACTATCAATTGAGAAAGAAATTTACTGCTTATGAAAATCTAAACCATCTGAATACATTTTATCATCTACATTAATCAACTTGAAATGAAGACAAACAGGAACAGCAGGTTTGCAGATGAGGTATATATTTGTTTAAGGGGCGATGAAATGGAGTCTCTGTGGATTTCAGAGATCGAGACACAAACACAATTTAATCTGAAGATTCTGTAGGATGTGTGAATAGGTCTGTCACAATGAAAAATTTTACTGTATGATAAATTGTTCCAGAAGTTCTCAAACGATAATATTGTTCTTTTGAGACCATTTTTTTAAGTAATAAGATGGTAAGCACAAAATAATAATGCAAGAACACACTCTCAAAGGTCATTAAACTTTAAATTCTAATGAAAATTCAACACTGGAACTGGAAGACATTTTTAATATCCAAAATAAATATGTTGGGTCTATTTTAGTTCCCAACCTGCAAGGAATCAACCAGAGACACAAGTTACTCTTCTGCCGAAGAGGGGAGAGAAGCCAGACACTGAGAACCGCAGTCAAACAACTGTCTGGGATCAACTCCCCCAGCTCTCAGCTGCTTTTTTTTTTATCACGTCAAGGAAAAGAGGGTTGGGTTTCTTCACATAGTCACACAGATAGTTTCGTCAGAGGATGTTCTGGGACACTCTTACAATACACAAAGCTGACTCGTCTAAGACAGGCAGTTTGATAACACCAGAAGAGTGAGTGAGCATTTCTAATCTCCAAACAAACATTGATAAAACAAGAAGAGTGTGTAGCGTTTCTAATCTTCAAGCAAACATCCAAAGAACAGTTAATAATGTACCATAAAAGAAAAGGGGTCAAAGAAGAAACACAAAAGAATAATAATATGAAAACATATAAACTCATAATTTAAATAAACTTACATAATAATTTTCCAACAAAAAAAACAACTAATGAATTTTGAAGTCTTTGTAAACAAAATTGCCTTTCAAAATAAGGGCTAGTCGAGACCAAAGTACCAAAATGAAGGCTTTTATTATCCAGTTTTTGGTAGAAAGAAAGAAAAAAAGAGAAACGATAAATCAGGTCAATGGAAATGATTGAGTGTGTTTTAATTTATAATCTGATTAATTGATTATTGTGACAGGCCTATGTGTGAACATTAGACTAAATCCTTAAATATGTCGAGAAGTCAACATAAACGAAGTACCTTTCAGTTTGTTCTGGTGAATAAAGTCTAGCACCAGATGATGTTCCTGCAGGTCCAGGTCTACCTTCAATACAGCTGAAGCAACAAAATACGGTTTCAGTGATAGTGACCAACATCCAACTGCCATAATGTCCTGAAGATGCTTGCTGACTTCAGCATGATAAAACTAGATCAACCTGGGTTAAAGTTAAGACTGAAGATAGACTCACACTGTGCTGAGTGTGACACTAAAAATACACGGATTTAGCTGCGAACAGCTAAAGTAGCATAGCTCACATAAACATTAGCTCCCGCTAACAGAAACATATGAGGAGGGCAGAGTATCAAAATACCAGCCATATAAAACGTAATCTGAAATTATTTATAATTACTCCAAGTCTCATTATAATTGGAGAGCAAAGCCTGCATTAGCTTCTACTTACTTCTGAGGGCAGACCATCAAGAAGTTTTGTTTCTTGATGTGCCTGCCTATTTTTCCGGCCAGCGAACCATTTCGCCATCCAGTGGTCGTTTATCAGACCACTTAGTCTCCTGTACCGCTCAAAAATGCACAATATGTGAATAAATAATTTTGGGATATTTTTGGGTTTCCGTTTTCCACCGAACTAACGTATTTGCCACTTCGGCCACAGTGAGAAACATTTAGAGCAGTGGTTCTTAACCTTTTTAGAGGTACCGAACCCACCAGTTTCATATGCGCATTCACTGAACCCTTCTTTAGTGATAAGTAAAATATTTGTTTTTCAAATTTAAGACATAGGTATATGTTTTTTTTTTTTTTTTTTTACTGGTGCACAAAATGAGCCATGCATGAACGTCACCTTGCTCAAAGAACAAAACCAACACAATGCATGAACTCACAACAAATTACGGTATTACTTTATCCTCCCCCCAAAAAAATATTTCAGCCCCATAAAAGAATTTAAGCCCCCAAAAATATTTTTTTTACTATTATACTAATTTAAAAAAATGGGATTTTTTGAAGAATTTAAAATTTTTTTAATAACTTAATTTTTTTTATTATTTTAAATGTAGTTTGTTTTTTGCCATTTTGAATCCACAAAATACTTTTTTGGGGGCCAGAATAAAGCATTGACCAAATTTACATACCTGCGAATCAGTGTGACTTCTGCTGTTGTTTTTGGGAGACCAGTTCAGATAGGCGTGGCTTACCTTGCTACTCTCATGTCATCTTCACAGAAAAATCTGTTCATTTTCTTCTGTTTTTGCTCTACATATTTAGTATGGATTAAAATATTAAGAAAGAAACCACACGACGTACAACTACGACAGCCGTTGAATACTGCGCTCACTATATTTTCCGCAGCACTGATTGGCCAAGCAATGTAATATGATCCTCTGCAGCAAGTGATGGCCAAGCTGGGCGTGTCATCACGACTTTACACAAGTGTGTCTTTACCTCCGCGGCAGAGGCTCCTCCGAACCCTTGAGACCGAGTCATTGAACCCCTAGGGTTCGATAGAGCCCAGGTTAAGAAGGATAAAAACACTAGATTCAGAGCAAAACTCAGATGACCCAGCTTTCTACTAGTATTTAAACGCACCATCTACACACAAATCTGGGAGCTCCCGAAGCGTGAAATGAGTCTCAAAAATACTCGTGCACTCGTAACCGGATCTTTGTGTAAATCCAGTTTTGTGTGTGTGTACCAGGTGACCTGTGCGTACTTTTTCAACATTTGTAGTTGTAAGAGAAGGTTTAATTTATTTTTAAGGCTTACAAATCATGTCTCACAGACACAACGATCCAAAGCTACACACAAAGATGCTTACACGAGTTACAAATCCAGTATTACACACACACAAATATTTTTACACATGCACATATACTTTTACACGCGCACAGATATTTTGAGACTATTTTCACTCCATAGAGGACGAGATAACAACGAGCAACAGGTAGCAAATATATCTCGTTTTCTCAACAACCATTAAACATAGCAATTAAGACAATGTGCTAATGGTGAACAACATTTCGGGGTGCAAGTGGCTCTTTGCACCTCAGCTTCCGCGTTCGGGGAAAAGCGGCTCAATCGTTTCCGATCTATTGAAAAAGGCACTTTACACTGGGGGTTTGCAGGGCTTGTCCAAGGTAACAGCTAATGATGTACATCGATCCAAAGCCCCGACAAGTAAGCTGGAGAAAGGTTTTAAGATGTTCGCCTCGTTATACACAGATACGAAGGTGAGTTTTACTTTCTTTAAACTTTGTGGCTAACATTAGCTTTAGCTTATGCTAGACATTTTTATTGTAAAAATGTGCTATTTAAGTATCTAAACATTTTTCATCCATTCTAACGGACAATGTTTTTACCTTGTGTTCAAGTATATTACGTGTGTTTATTGTCGTTAGTGTCAGAGACCAAGTAACGGGGATTTTACGGTTCAGGCTTTTTGCTTCTGAAGCCTGAGGAACAACAAGCCCATAGCTTAACAGTAGAGCAGCTCTGGTGTCGGAGTTCTAGTTCAGCTGACTGTTGTTGCTTTTAGAAAAATATGGCCATGTTCCTTAAGGTCTCTGTGTTACTTCGCTTTATTAGTTTTGCATGCTTCTTGTGAAGCAGGGCAGTGTTTACAGCAGTGTGTACAGGCGGATCAATTGTTCGGCTGTCTGGCTCTGGTCTGCTCTCTTGTTCCCATAAACTCGCTCTTTCAGGCTGAATACAGAAGTGATTCCATGGAAATAACATGGAAAGACTTTACCTTCTTCTTTAGGCTGAAGAAGTTGATCCGGAGTAAAGTGAAGGCTGCAAAATTTGCTGTGCAGCATTAGCTTTAACTGGTAGCGACGAATATTTACAAGCCAACGTCTTCTTAATTCAAGACCGCTTGGCAATCCATGAAAACTTAAAAGCCCATTATATTAGGAAGACAGCAATGTTCATAGTATTGTTTTATTTGCGTCTGAAATAAGACTTTGTCTTTTCTAGCTGTCATGGTAACTCAAAGCAGAAAAAAGAGAGCCGCATTTGCGCATGCGGTTGTGACATCAGCATGGCAGGTGCAAAGAGCCCATTCAGCAGGGGGGAATGTAACAGTGTTTAGATTAGGTTAGGTCAGTGCAATGGGGAAATAGCGCCCCCATCTCTGTGTGGCTGGTTATAGGTTGCTGGCCCATGTACTCAGTGCCAGTCTGAGAAAGCTGCACGAAAGGTGAGTTGCATTCTTCAGCACACAGTATAGAAAAGTGTTAGCAACACATAAAACATATTTTTTATTAACTTAGACAGATAGTGTGTAATGACTATTTACTAGATGTGTGCCTGGCACCAATTTTTGTATTTTTAGTTTTGTTAATATAAAACACTTCATGTGCAAAGTTATAAGCTAACAGAATGCTCTGTTGTAGTGTGCTGAGTGAAGCTGAGCCGTTGCACTAATTCGAACCCCGATATGTTCTCATTCAGGAAATAAACTGTTGTGGATCTCCGGAGGACTGGATGAGGTTCCTGCGGCCTTCTCCACCAGGGGGCGTTCAGGAACATCGTAGTGGGCGTGGTCGGCGGATCCTACCGGCACACCTGCTGCCACTTACCTTGTTGGGAGGAGTATTTCAGGAGGACATGTCAACACTCTAGTGCCAGAGTGTTAGCTCGTAAATGGTAGATCCAGTTTATTGCTGACCTCAGACCACCTGCTCTGTTCTAAAATTCTGCTCTTGTGGCCTTGCCTCAGGTTTCGTTGCCGCGGAACTGCCGGCATTCTGTCCGTCTGGATTTCCAGTGGCCGGAAGAATCATCGAGACCACACGACCTGGTCCTCCTTGTTTCCCGAAGAACCTGTCTCACCTGTCCGCCCTCCAACGCCGCAGTCGCCCGTCCTCTCTGCTCCAACCCCTGATCCACCGTGCTGCCTATCCCTCTCAGCTCCGCTTTTTCCACCAGCAAGTAAGGCCTCGAACCGCTGAACTTCCGTTTCCCTCCCGTCACTCTGTTCTCACTTCTGTGTTCCTCTTCAGGAAGACCATTGGTCCGGTTCCGCCCTCCCGAGTGTCACATCCTGGATGTTTTTCACATTTTGCACCGTGTTTATAATAAATCATTGAACTTACTGTGGTCTCTCTAGTGTGTTCTGCGCATGTGGGTTAATCGAGTAAACCAAAACATGACATAAACTGCGTGATCACCCAGAAACTCCTTGTCTTAGTTAAAAAACTACGCAACACAGAGTCCAGGGGTTACTTGGGCCGGCCTGGTACAGTGGAGTGAAGCAGAACCCTGTTACACATGGATACTTTTGACTTTTACTCCACTGCATTTTACAGTAAATATCTTTCTACTACACTACATTTCTACAAAACCGTCACGTTACTCGCATTGCGCTTTTTTTCCGTTAAAATGTTACGTTCAGGGACTTAACAAGGTGCTGTAAAATCAAAGCAATAACGTGACTTACTAATTACATGTGTCTGTTACCCACCGCCTCCTCTTTTCACTCGCAAGCGGAGCTCCGAGACATGTGCAGTGGTTTTCTCTGAGCGGGAGAAGATGTCCGTCTAATCGTCAGTAGTAGAATACCACAACATGTAAAATCAGCAGCGCTTCGCTTTCACAGACGGTGAGGACTTCGTCCAACGTTTAGCGTCACTTGTAAAGGAGGCTTAACGAAAGGTAAGTTATGTGGATGTGATGTTAGCAAAGCTAGCTGTACAGAGACGCTGTTGCATCTGCAATGAAAAAAAGTTGTCACTCATGCGCTGAATGGACCTTACCAAGCTCCGCCCACAACCGACCCACGTGACCGCAAGTCTCACAAACAAAGCCTCGCAGCGGGTTGTTTCTATGTAAACATGACTCGATTAGTGCATCATTTCTACTGGATTTTCACAATATATCAGCTACTAAAATGGACAGAGGAACTAACAAGTTCATATCATCTGGGAGGAGGTTACTGGTTTCTCAGTCACAAGCTGGTTGCAAACCTGAGGCCAGCAGGTGTCAGTCAGTTATGATAGATCTGAAATTTGGTTTGATGACTGAAATATGAGAAGCTACAGACTGATAGGAGGAAGAGCTCTGTAAAGGTAAAGGCAAATCTTCTGAAGTTGGGATATAATTAATTTAATTTCACATAATTACCAGGGTAGAACCCATTTGTTGTGTATGAAATATATTTGTTCTATTTGATACGGTGGCCCTGAGGTGCAAAGCACAACAACATTAACAAAGCACAATTACAAATTCAAAAACACAACAACATTAATGAAAACACGACATTAACAAAAACACAACGACATTAACGAAAACACAACGGAAAGGTATGTCCCAGTGGGAGACCTAAGAAATCGCTGATTGGACTACAGCTCGTTTAACTTTTGAACCGGAAGTTATTCTGGCTACAACCTGTTTTTTAATAACATGAATGTTCTCGGTGATCCAAACCTTACTACTGCTATTCGAGAGTCTTTTGACTCAGGACATACATATGAGGTGATACTGGACATGCTTCGGACCAACCACAAAGAGTCAGTTAGTATGCGTTCACTAAAGACTTATTTAAAAGAAGCGGGGCTACATAGAAGAGGCAACTACTCTCCACTTCGGGAAGTGAGGCGTGCCATTACGGCCGAGCTGAGAGGGCCAGGGCAATTATTTGGCTATCAGACCATGTGGCAAGTTCTCAAACAAAAACACAACCTGTGTGTCAAACGTGATGTTGTAATGAGACTGCTGAGGCAGCTGAACCCTCAAGGCATCGCTCTGAGGACTCGCAGGAGATTTACAAGGCGCACCTATCACTCTATGGGGCCCAATTACATATGGCATGTAGACGGCTACGACAAACTGAAGCCATTCGGCTTGGCCATCTCAGGATGCATTGATGGATTTTCGAGAAGAATGATGTGGCTTGTTTGTGGGGCAACAAACAACAATCCTTCTGTCATTGCCCAGCATTATATAAACTGTGTCAAGAGTCTTGGAGTGATACCAATGAGACTACGAACAGACCTCGGCACAGAGAACAGGACTGTGGCAGCAATACAGTGTACCCTCCGCCATGCGCATACGGATTATTATGCTGGGTCATCAAGCCACAGTTACGGATCATCCACAGGGAAAAAACGCATCGAGTCATGGTGGTCTTTTTTCAGAAGAGGAAGGTGGGTACATATCTGTGTTTTTCAGATGTCAAGTACAGCGAAAGCTGATCACGGTCTGAAATCCGTGGAAGCATACAGTCTGAGTTTAAAAAGGATTTGTAAAGTAGGTCCAAACTCTTCGTGTGAAAAACAAGGTTCTGGTGACTTTAGTAACATACAGTCACGTAAGCTCTATGTTAGTTAAGCAAATTTTGCAGGTTCTGCAGTAAGTACTACAATACATGTTTGTGATATTAATTTTAGTATTACACACAGGTGGGTAGAGTACTCAAAAATCATTATGGAGTAATAGACGTTACATACTTTTACTGTTTATAAATAAGGGATGAGGTGAAAGCTACTTCTAAGCTTGTGGTTTGTTTATTGTTGTCATGGCAACTCCATAGGAAGTGCCTATGGAGTTGGCAGTCACATAGCTGCCGTTTTGCCAGTTAACATGCCATATTGAATTAGTTTCAAACATTTTTTTTCATAAGGCTTTAGCAAATATTTTGTTTCCAAATTAGAATTTTTCATTGTTTGGTTACAGATGCTATACAAATTTTTAGTTTGTACGTGGAAAATTAGGATGCGATATTCAGTTTGACATAGATTTAGAGCAGGGGTGTCCAAAGTCGGTCCTGGAGGGCCGCCATCCTGTGTGTTTTAGTTCTCTCCCTGGTTTAACGCACCTGGATCCAATGATGGCTCATTAGAGGCCTTAGGAGAACATTGACAAGCTGAGAAGGTTGTTACTACAACCAGGGAGAGAACAAAAACATGCAGGATGCCGGCCCTTGAGGACCGACTTTGGACACGCCTGATTTAGAGCATGCTTTCAATGTTATGGACATGGAGAAAGACAGACAATCTTTTAATCATTTTAATATGAAAAAGAACAGAACCGTTTCTAATTCAATGTATCCTCAGGTGTCAGTTTTGGATGGACTTGTTTGGAGATTTAAGAGACTCCGGAAACTTCAACGGAAGTGTTGAGCACCAGTGCTTGCTCAGATTCTGCTTCACCAGAGTTCTGCAGAAAGACCTGGATGAATGCAAAAATCTCTGGAATAACCACAGGATCCGGCCAAGCAGACTTGCATCATGTCCTGGGGGGATTCCAAACGAACTCTATCTCTAGCCTCACAGGTAATTGACATCTTCACAAATAGAAATAATGCTTGACATTACATAATAATGCAGAAGTGCTGTTAGCACAAGTTAGAACATCTATTATCTATGTACAAGTAACCTATAGCTGTTAATGTATAGTGTATCAAAAGTAAGTACACCCCTCACATTTCTGCAGGTATTCAAGTATATGGGATGACACCAACAAAATGACACTTTGACACAATGAAAAGTAGTCTGATTACAGCTTATATAACAGTGTAAATTTATTCTTCCCACAAAATAACTATGTAAAGGCATTGATGTCTAAACCACCAGCAACAAAAGTGAGTACACCCCTAAGAGGTCCCTAAGAGTACTCACCAAACGCCGCACACTACATCAAATTAGTCTGCATGGCTGTCACCCCAGGAGGAAGCCTCTTCTTAAGTCTGTACACAAGACAGCCCGCAAACAGTTTGCTGAAGACATATCAACAAAGGACATGGATTATTGGAACCAGGTCTTATGGTCCGATGAGACCAAAATTAATTTGTTTGGTTCAGATGGTCTCCAGCATGTGTGGCAGCTGTCAGGTGAGGAGTACAAAGAGAAGTGTGTGATGCCTACAGTCAAGCATGGTGGTGGGAATGCCATGGTCTCGGGCTGCAGGAGTGTAGCAGGTGTTGGGGAGTTACATTTCTGAACCCGAATATGTACTGTGAAATACTGAAGCAGAGCATGATCCCTTTCCTCTGGAAACTGGGTCACAGAGTAGCGTTCCAGCATGATAAAGTACTTGTACTAAATATATAAAATATCTGTCACAATTCTATTACTAATTATATTCTGACTTTGCAGATATGGTTCAAGAGATTGTGGATTTCCTGTTGAGGACAGTGATCTGGATGTTTTCCCGGAAGCAAGTCAGGTGACAGAGTTGTGTGGTGATAAAGACATCGAGGAATACCTACAGCAAGTCATGCAACAACATGGACAACAGCAGTCACAAAACTGGGAGTCAGCTATGGAACTGTATTTATTCCTCAAACACATAGCAAGGCTGTAGACACAAACAACCTGAATACATTTTTTTTATATATATATTTTGTGTCCTGTTCATTTTACTCAAATGAAAACTCATTGTTATGGTAAGAACATATAACATAAAATATTATCTATTTTTAGATATTTTCATATGATAGCAAAATCATATGAAAATCATATAAAATCATGCTGATAACTATGAATAAACTGCCACTTTAGAAGGATAGCCCTTCTAAAGTGGCAGTTTATTCATAGTTATCAGCTCATGAAGTCAACAATCCCTTTGGGCAAATTCTGTTATTTGAGACTGGTGTATGTCTGGTTTAGGCTCACGATACGGGCATTTGTCAAAGCTCTACAATATAAAATTTTGTATCATTTTAAAAGGGAATACACTCGGCTTTCATTTAAGCCAAGCTTCGAATCTGACCAACTCAAAGGTCACCACAGCTTGTTAAACAGAAATAACACAAACTCTTTTTGCCTTACCAAGAAACATTGTTTTTAGTCCAGTGGTATCCAGGGACATCAGGGACACAAGAGTTGACAACTGAAATACTCAGACTAAGAAATCTGGAAATGTATACCATATACTGTTTTTTAGATTAGCCTACCATTATGTAATCCATAATAACCACATAAAAACATGACTGCATGGTAGTATAGATTTGGTACATTTCAGGATTTCTTAGTCTGAGTATTTCAGTTGTCAACTCTTGTATCCCTGGATACCATTGGATTACAAACAATGTTTCTTGGTTAGGCGAATAGGATTCATATTATTTTGTTTTAACAAGCTCTGGTGACCTGAGTTGGTCAGATTCAAAACTTGGCTTAAATGAAAGCCGAGTGTATCCCCTTTAAAGATGATACAAAAAAACTATATTATGGACATATTAGAAATGCCCGGACTGTGAGCCTAAACCAGACATACACCACTCTAAAAAAAAAATACAGAATTTGCCCTAACGGATTGTTGACTTCATGAGCTGATGTCCCTTTCAAAGCTATCATTTGAAAAGGACATCATATTATCTAATCTTTTCAGAAATTATGGCAAGGCTTTGCCACCCAGAAATGGAGAACAACATGGACCCATGGAGCAACCATTACAAAATTAGCTGAATGCCAACAGCATTAGAACAAGACTGCCAAGAAATCTCTTCTTTCAGTTTCAGTAGCATCCGAATCCCGGAGCATTTTGTATTCCAAAGTCCATGTTAGCCCTAAAAGCAGCGTAAGATTCCAAAAGTGGCAGTTTCAGTGTATTTGCACAGGTGTTTGCAACAGGAAAGGGTGAATCACTCAAAAACTCAAGATGTGGGGATGGCATCATGCCTGCTGGTGGAATCGCTGTCAGACCTGTAGCAAACATCAGGACTTCCTCTAGACATACAGCAGTGTTTTTCTCTGAAAAATTAAAAACAATGTAGTTAATAGATAATGCATTGCACAAATGATTTATTTTTATGTATGCTTTCCTCCTAATAAAACAAAGAGGAAAAAACAATTTTAGAATAAAACACAATCCGTCCTTACTAACCTTCGCAATCAAGCAAATAATCTGCCCAGAAGACGATTGTTTTGCCCTCCTTTTGCCGCCTATTGGTTCCTACTGGGCTGAGATCTGGTTTGAACATGGTCTCTGTCAGGTCTAAATACCTATTAGAGACAATTTAAACAAACACAGGAAAGACAAGAGAGTTAGATTCTTTGTTTCTCGCGAGGAGAACGGACAGAGATGTGCTTTCAGTTACAAATCTCCTACCGCTCTGAAAAACACATCTCCCGCTCCTCTGTTTTATTGATTTTAGGAACCCTGCCACACGGGGCGCTGCAACTCTAGGGGGTGGGGTCAAAGCATTTTAGTTGCAGTGCTACAAGACAATCACTAAACTAAACACATGGTATCTACAATCTAAATCCTTCTTGCTCCAAGCACAGCGTCGAATAGGACACGTTGTATAGCTTCAAAGCAACGGCTTTGTATCACAAAGAACAAAGCAGAGTTTCCTCCAGGGTTGTAAAACTCAGCTTGGAACAACTAACACTTCCATTAAACAGGGAGTCCTGCTGAGAATATCTGTCACCTCCCTCTTCCAAGGAGGGATTAGGAAAAAATCAGAATTAATGAACACACAGAAACATTATCTAAATGTAACTACAAGGCTACATAATACAACAAATATTTGATAATACTAAAAATATAATTTACCCAACAGTCTCCAAGTCTGAAGCAGTCAGGGCCTTGGCAGAGAAACATAGGACTGGGGACAGGACACTGGAATGCTGTTGCAGTGCAGCGAAAAACCCCAGACTTGCCTGTCCATCTTTGAATCTGTTAAGGATAAAAACATACGCACTGCACTTTATTCATAGCATAGATATGAAGTATTCTAAGTCCTGTGTAAATGTGAACCACATTGTAGTACAATATGTCTAAAAAGAAAAGAAAATTAAATATACAAAGTAAAGCTAACCTTACACAGTGCTCAAAAATCATCATTAAAAGTAAAAATTTATCATTTCAAACTTTAAAAAAAAAATGTTTTCACTGTGCAAAAAAAACAAAATTGTGTCATGCAACAGTATATTTTTAGAAATCACATTGAAAAATGATTCATGTGCCATACCTATGATTAATCTGACAATGATTAAAAATATATATATATTTATGATGACAAAAGAAGATTATACCTATTGTACATAAAATTCTGAATGGATGATAAAAGTGGTGAAACTCAGAATTTGGAAAGTATTGCTCAATATATTACAACATTTCACATATTTTTTCAGAAGGACACACAAAGATGTTACCAACCAAAGATAAAAAACAAAATCAATTAAGGAAAGAAGCTTGTTAAACTTGATATCTGATCAAGTAATTTCATATCTATAATTTGATCACAATTTTTTATACCCAATTAGTTTTTCATAGTAAATTACAACATCATGATATCAGTGGCAGGTGTGAACAACTGGAAATATGTCATTGATCTTGAGTATTGAGCATCGAACTTTAGAATAGTTTTAAAATCTTTATAACATAATATAATATTAATAGCTCACTGTTTAGTAATTACCGTTGAATGGCACTGTGGTTTCTGTCAAGGATGTACCATCTGAGATACTCCTCTACAGAAGTTTTCTTCACACTTCTGAAGCAACCAGCAGTTTGGAACATCCCGCTGTTTTGAAAAATTATATTTAGCAGAGATTCGTCTGATTCAGCTTCCAGGACCTATAAAACAAGCAGTTTATTATAAGAAGAAGTACAGAACTATCAATTTGACAACTTCTTCGTTATGAATACAAAAATAGCATAAACATTTTGTGCATTTGTGATTTCACATTTCTTGAGATAGGCTGAAATCAGGCCTTTCAAAACAAAAAGATTTGTCAAGCTTTGAGAAAACGAAATTACTATTTTGTTATAATAATTTCCTAATCTTAATCTGAACGTGAAAATAATCTCCAGTTGGCATACAATAAATCTATTTCCTAAACCTAGGTCATTTCCTACCTGCTTTAGAACTTTCCCTATCTCCTCATCTTGAACATCTTCAACAGTGGCGCTGAAACTTGGATTCCCTATCATGTAGTTGACCAGGTTCTTTGAGAGAAAATGTGGTGCCGGTCCCCCATGTTCAATCGATACAGCAATCATCTTTCCTGCTAAAAAATACTCATCTTCCCTGGCAGCTGTTGTACAGAGCAAATTATTACTGTGGGTAATTAAATCTTAGATCTGCTTATGACAGACACATAAGCACATGTTTCTGCAAATTTTTATTTTAGAAGTACTACCACTTCACTAACTAAGGTTAGTTAGGTTCACTAACCCAAAAATGACTCACCTCTCGAATTGCACTCAACGTAACGAGCTTCTGGGGGTCCATCAAAGATAGGACAATTTCTCAGAATGGCCATAAGAAGTGTGAGAAACTCACGCCTCGGGCCACCTGTGTCCAACCCTTCCTCCAAACAGCCAGCATCATCGTTAAATTTGATGAACATGTCATTCTTGTCGGAGTATGTGCTCCTCTGAAAGCCCCGAACAGCTCCATCCCGCACATCAGTACGACATATGTTGAACCGGCTGACTTTCTTGTGGTCAATATTCTTGGCCAGTTCTGCAATAATATCATGTGGCTGCACGTTTGTCTAGAAAAAAATAAACTTATTTTAAAACAGTTGATTGATCACACTTAGCATTATGTAATTACGTTCAGGACCAGGATGCAGATTAATTTAATACAAAATATTAAAATTACTAACAAATGTTCTTCTGGGGGCAGGTCCTGCTTTTTGTCTTCTGTAAAATATTCAATCTCATCATCATCATCAATAACAATGGACTCAAAGAGAGTGGTGTAGTCTCTGTGGAGAAAAAACATGCACAATATAGATGAGGTAAAAAAAAAAAAAAAAAAAAGCATAAAGGTGTACTTCCAACTTTTCTTCACAAAACATTCAATTTATGTCAGAAATTACATATACAACATCCAAAGTACATAAATTTACAATAGATGTATCAGTATTACTTTGTCATGATGACACTACAAACACACTTCTTTTTTATGACAGAAGCCCCTACACACCTGTAACAGGAGCTCTGGACAGTGAGACATTGACTGGTGCCTGGATTGTTGCCATTGTTATCCAAGTCCATAACCTGAAAACAGAGAAAAGACAAGAGTAAAACTTAATGATTGACTAACCTGCAGTTATTTTAATATTTAAATATTTTACTTAAAGGTTTGAGATAAAAATCTGTGGATTGTTGTGTGAGATAATAAAAAGTTTGTACCTGTTGTACTTCATTTGCAAGTACAAGATCCCCAACACCATTCCTTAGAGGACAATGAAAGAACATATTAATGGGTATTTTGAGCATAAGCTGTCAAAGTATAAATTATGGGATCACCCAGTTTTCTTCACTGTCTCAATCATTTTATTGCACTGTAACTCCTCTGTCCGTCATCTGACTAAAACAGACATAACTTAAAACATGGAATGCCTAAAAGCAGTTTTGGCAGTACAATGCCATCTTTATAGAAGCAAAGTGATTTTACTCATTATCGCAAAAAACATGCAAAACTATTTGACAAGTTATTTACTGAAACTCTTGTGAACCTTTTTGTTATATTTATCTAAACAACTGTATACTTGTAAAATGTATAAGACATTGAAGAAAGCAAGGGTAGTGTAATAATTATTTCCACACCAGTATATTCAATATTTAAAAACAAACATCTTGAAAAAAATACAAATACTTCCCAGGACATGTTCCCATAACCACATAATTTAAAAATATCCACATTCAACATGTCACCAGTACATACTGTATGAAAATTCACTGAAGGCTATAATACTTTTGATACACATACACACACCATGCTATGGCATGTACCTAAAATATAACTTACTCTGTTTCTGCCACCTTTTGCAAAGGACTGCTTTCATCCATAGGTTCCCATGGCTGAAGAAAATGAAACACAATTTCACATAAAAACATCGGCATAGTCCTATGAAGCTTAGGTAAAATGCTCTTGTTGTGGTCACTCAACCAAATAAAAACAAAAGACCAAATACATTTTAAGTTGTACTTACCAGTGTATCA